>NW_009714557.1:0-62024 GCF_000703405.1 Apaloderma vittatum
AAGCATTTCACGGTAAATGGTGACCTGCGCTTATCTGCTGCTGTTCTACTGATTCATGAATTGGCTGATGATTTACCTCGGCCGCCTCGGGTTTACATCCGCTCCCCGTGCTCGGGTTGTTTTCCAAGCTGTCCATGTGCAGGTGAGCTGCTTTGCCATCGCCCCACGGTGCCGGGGGGTTCGGCCGGAGTTTGCTGCGAGGCTCAGGCAAAGGCTACGCTGTCAGCCCCTCCTGCTTTCCGCTATATCCCTCGTGCTGCTACCTAAGGCGACGCAGGCTTCTCTTTTTTCTGTGCCTCACCTGTCACGGGGCACAAGGTAATTGTTGCTCTTACTCACATGTTAATGTGGCTCCTGCTGCATTAAAATCAAGACTTAGTTTTCCCTTTCATAATAACATCTCTGCGTGTGTGCTTTAAATAATTTTAAAACAGAAGCCAGCACCACAAAAAATCTCTTCCAGAGTGTTATGTTGTGGAGGAAATTTAGTCTGTGGCTGTATATGTTCACCATTAAAAATGTGACCATGGGATGAAGACTCTTTCGTCCCCACCCCTTCACTTACTCACCCAGTGTGCTGAATGGGTAGGGTTTTATAGAAGTTCACAGGTTGCTTTGAGATCTTTGAGCAGAAAAATTTTTAAAACATGTGACATGCATATTCATACATAGTAAGAAGAAAGAAAAGAGGTGCAAAAGAGGAAGTGCCTTTATGCCAGCTGCTTTGTAAAGAGTTTTAGTGTAAAGAACAGAAATATGCATAAAATTCTGAAACTAGCAGCATCAGAGAGTGGTATTTCTTAAGTGTGTGTCTGTGTGCACCTGCTGCATGGTGTAACAAGATGGCAAATTAGGAGGAAGGTAGGTATTCTTCCTGCAGAGGAAAAGTAAATACCTGCCCCCACGCCAACAGCAGCCTGTCATAGTCTAAGGAATGTGTAACCGTTCAGGTACGAAACTTCTTCATTTATGTACTGAATGTAGAATGAGTGAAAAAACATGCAGAGGATTATTAGTTCTTGATTTCTCTCAGGGATTGGGGCTGAGCCACTAAACACTGACAGATGCTTTCTAACCGAGATTTCATGGTTCTCTTCCTGCCCAGTCCTTGTATGTGCTAGAAGGTTTTCTGTCTGTGCCCAAGTGCACAAAAGCTTTGTATGGGTTGAAGGGAGAGCGCTGTGTTGGCTGAGGCAGGAAAGCTTGGAAATGTGACCTCACATGTCTCTATCTTTAGGGATCAGGAGGGTGATTTTGTTTGGCAAAAAAAAAAAAAAGCTTTATATAACTTGTATGGTTTCTTTTAAAGAGATGATCTCGACTTTCTAGTCGAGTGGCGGAGAAACAGCTCCCTTGTACCCCCATCACAGAGGTGCACTGTAGGAAATAATCTATTTCCTCCTGTCATTATGCTGTAGGAAGTAACAGTGCTGGTATATGCTGATTGCTCTGAATTTCTAGAGCTCCTGTAGATTTCCTGTCTGAGCTATAGGCTGTGTCTGTTTACCTTCCGAATATCCAGGAGAGCCTTTATTTGCTTAACTTGGACAGATTAGATAATTCTTTTAGCGTTCCTCCTTTTAGCCCTGTTAAAGTTTTTCTTGGGAGTGATGTAGAATATTTCAAAGTAGATCTTCCTTCAAAAGAAATGGAGGAATCTCTTTTGCCAGGATGATTTTTCAAAACTGCTTTTCTTTCTCTCTTTAAAACATTCAGGTCAAATGTTAACTCTGTATGTTGAATGCAAGTTTTCTAATGTTTGAACATGATGACCATGAATGAATGCAGCTCTTGTTTAATCTCTTGGCACTCCTTAGGGACTGCTGGCTCTGCTGGCATGTATAAAAAGTAACACGCTGGAATCCTTATTGGACTGGCATGTTTAGAAATGCCTCAGATGGATGGTGTTTTGTTATTTAATGAAAGGCAATTATATAGTGCATTAGCTGTAATCTCAGCTGCCCTCAGCTAGACGCCAATTTCTGCTGGAGCAACCATTTCGTTCTTGACCAGCAGAACTGAATCAGCGCTGTCAGCAGCACGGGTCTGGATGATTTCAAGCAGCTACTCGTATGTCTGTCCTTGTCCAGGTGTCTGTCACAGAATCACACAGAATCACAGAGTTGTTGAGGCTGGAAAAGACCTCTGAGATCATCAGGTCCTCCATATGCGTTTGTTTTTGCGGAGTGTTTTGTGCTTGCACGACTTGCGGTGGTACAGCTGACCCCTAGAAATACCCACAAATGTGGTCTCTAGCTGCTGGCCTCTGAAAGGCTGGAAAGACTTTAGAAGATGGATCCAAGGACAGAGTGTACAAGTTGCTCCCTTAGCACCCACCTGTTTTCCACCTGGAATGTGGAAATTGTTTGTCCAAACTCAAAAACTCTTGGGTGGATAATACCGTGCATTCTGTTAATTTATAAGACATGTTTTTGCTCTGCTGCTTCCAGGAGAAAGCTGTTAAAAGCTCTTCAGTTTTCCTGATCTTTATAATCTCACTGCCTATATTTTTAGCTTATTTTGAGGGGAAATTGGAAGGCAAAGAGAGGAACTTGGTATTTGATGGAGTTAGCTTATCTGACATTCTCATTCTGCTTCTCTGCTTGGCAGCGGCATCTGCTCAATCACAGCAGTATTTATCTAAGTTCTGTGTTTGAACTTCTACTTTATTATTTGCCAGCCATGGAGCAGTCATGGTGCTAATTTAAAAGGCTAAGAACACGGAGAGCTAAAAAGGGATTGCTGACTTGATGTTTTCAAAGAGTGTGAAACAGTTCCAGTTTCACCCGAGTCTATCAAAATTAAATTCTTTCTATAAAGAGCTGCATCATTGTTTAAGGTGCTTCAATTGTAATTATGTTAGGGAGAAGCCCTGTGTCTTTGTTTATTTGGCTTTGCAGCTGACAGGAGATGATATTTTTCTTCTCAAACTTTCATTTAAACTTTAGGTCCCAGGTATCTTAAACTTCATTATTCCAAACTTGGAATTGTTGTTCAGTGGACTGAATGCACTTACGGAGGTGATCCAAGTGCATAAGAAGCCAGTATGGACAGTCAAACAAATTCTTCTTGTTGTTACCAAAATGGAGAGCTTTGGGGAGAATGTAGGAAAAGCAGTACGTGTCGATAGTGGGCTTACCAGAAGAGGTGGAAATTACTTTCTCGGGCGAAAACTGTTTCTACTTCTCAATCCTTGACTCATTCGGTGGAGAATGATGTGTGCTTAGAAGGATCATGTGCTTTCTGATCTTTTAATAGACTATAGCAGTGACATTTTTATAATCCATGTGTACAGTGGCAACTTGAGTTTGCATCATATTTTCTGTGATTATTTTTTTTTAAGCTTTCAACAGTTATCACCTCTTCCTTCATAATTAACGGTGGAAATTGTTTTTTTTAAAAGAGAAGACCGTGTGTAGAAATAGCAACGCAGATTGAGAAAAAACCCACTCAAATATTGCTAGCCCAAAATAATTTTTTCCTGTTACAGACATCCACTCTTACTTGTGCTTCATATTCAGTAATCTAATTCTTTGTGTTTCAATGATCATTTTTTTAGTGAGAATCTCAAGACATTTAGGAATCTGAATGAGCATAGCAAGTTACAGAATGCTAAGAAGAGGTGACTTAAAATGTCCTTGATACGGATTTAAAATCCGTAAGCAGAGCAGAAGCTTTAATGAATTATCTTTCTCGTAGCTTTACTGTAATATCTGACTGATGGTTTGCGGGCCTAAGCCTCTCACTGTCATTGATCTGATTCATCTCGTTCTTGGGACAATTTCTTAGTTATAGGAATTTACTTTGCCTTTTCCCTTTCCCAAGCATATGCAGAGACAATTCTGCTTATCTGGTTTGCAGTGAATATCCTGTCCTTTCCAAGGTAAAAGAACAGCCACATGTCTTATTTACCAACATAGCGATGTCACTAAAACCCTCTGATTTTCAGTGGATTTGCATTTCATAATGGTTGCCTTCCTAACTATACTATAATCAAATGTTATCTTCAAACATACTGATAACCCTCTACTACCAAGTGTATTGGTGACAATACTTGTTTTTTATTTTATTTTATTTTGCTTCAGAAATTAGTTGATTTAATCTAAAGTCATTGAGAGAAACTCAAGACTATTAGAACATGTCTCCTTCCTACTGTTTGACCTGCTTCTGTAAAACTTCTAAGAATATAACATTTGTTTTTAGAAATCTCCTGCCTCTTATTTACTTGAAATTACCCAGAATTACTCTTTGAAGGAGGAGTAGAGATTTGTATGCAGGCCTGGATGCCATAAAAGCCCTGATGTTGAAATACAGTGTAGAAATCTTTGGTCCTGAATATGCTATGGGTCTGTGAAATCACGTGGAAAACAGCTCAGGTCATCTCCATGACAGAGAAATACAGCGTCTCAGTTAAGAAACAAATCTGGAATTGCTGTCTGAGCTCTAGATTAGCCACGACCTTAAGAAGGAACAGCATCGTGGGGTGTTTGGATTGATTCCCAAACAACAAGTTTTGTTCTTCCCCCATACCTCTAGAGTGCACAAGGAAAGCAGGAACGTCTTCTGAGTTCTCAAGGAAACAGAGATTCACTCTTTGAAGTTCCAGCAAACCAGTAGCTATTTATGGGGATGTCCTTACGCTGTGCCGTGGTGGTGCTTGATAGTGGGATGAGTGATGACAGGGCATAGTGTTTGCATTACAGGACTGGAACTGTTTTGAATATCCTCTGGGTGTCTTTGTTGCACTGAAGGTATGAGTTGCTTCAGACTAAGTAATGTTTATCTAAACAAATACCCTCTGAAATAGAGTTGAAAGATGTTTTCGGGATCTCTACTGGAGATTGTGTAGATGTGATTCAGTTCGAGTAATTTGTCAGCCACTCTTCGTTTCAGGTTCTCTTCATGAAATCAGTGATACTGTCAAAAGAGCTGTGTCATACCAGTGGGCATACTCCCAACTTACTGCGAGCTTTTGGTTTTGTATTTTTATGACAGCAAAAGTAAACTGTGTTCTGAGTTAGACTGAAGTCGTACTAAAATTTGCATGCAACAGCAGTTTATTGGAGTGATCCTGGTGGCAATTTTATAGGCACTTCAGAAGAGCAAAGGATTGCTTTCATTCCATTTGTTGAATAGTTATGCCTTACAATAGGCATAGGCATAACAGAAATGCACTTCTTCAAGAATCTGTCCTTTATAAAATTCATTTTTAGCTTAAAAACACAGTATGAGAAACTGAGGTTTTGTGGTTCACATAGGACGAATGTGAGCCTTTGTGAGGAACGTATGTCTCTGGAATTCATACCATGATTTTATTGGATTAGGCCAGAACGAGCTGAAGTATGATGTCCTGGGAGACAGAATAAAATTGAAGTTGTGTTTTTAAATGCTCCCTGTCTTCTAATTGCTATGTGTTGAATGACTAGTCAAATGGAGATTCTGAAATACCAACTCTGATGCTATTGAAATATCAAATTCTTAGTTCTGAATATTTTCTGTTTTATATATAAATTCTTTCTTAAATTCTGTTCATTTTGACTTAAATGATACCCGAAGATGCATCCATAATCTGAAAGTCTTTAACCACTGAACAGTACAGTTAAATTCTTGACCACCTTTAGGATAACTAGTTTGGTTTGACAGTGGGTACGGTACCATCAGTACCATAATAATTTGCTGCTTGTA
This sequence comes from Apaloderma vittatum, assembly GCF_000703405.1. Classification (NCBI taxonomy): domain Eukaryota; kingdom Metazoa; phylum Chordata; class Aves; order Trogoniformes; family Trogonidae; genus Apaloderma; species Apaloderma vittatum. The sequence continues at coordinate 5,686 of NW_009714557.1, forward strand.
ACGTATTTTGTTATCAGATGCCTTCAGTGCTCTCTGGCTTGTTTCAGTCTGAACTTGCTACTTGTTCAGTAAATGCTTTGGAGCTGCCAAACCTTGATGAATTTACACTAAGTCGTGAGCATTAGGTTACATTGTAGATCTAATCCAACACTTGCAAAATGGTGATTCAATCGTTTTGGTTGCCCAGTATGAAATCTCTCTAGTAGACGCAGAACATGACAGAGGAGGCATCGTGTCCAGGAAGGCTCTTGCTGCAGGACACGACTCATCTCTCACACTTTGGGCGTGCTGGCATCACAGTTTTCCAAAACATGAGAAATCTGACTGCGTAATACGTGGTAGCGGAGGACTGTACTTACATTCCTCCTTGGCACCAAAACAAGCTTGGTGGCAATAGGAAACGCCATTCAGGGAGAGCGTGTTTTGCTTTCTGCAATTCATACCTCTGCTCTGGCCCCCTCATCCAGAATTGTTTCAGTAAGGATGTTGGTGAGTACGTCCCAATCTGGTCAGTTTGTGGACCTGTGGTGGATGAATTGATCTCGTTCCTATCTAAACCTTCCAGAAGCTCATCTCTGTGATCTGGGACATTTTTGCACAGAGAGAAATGTTCTTAAAGAGGTAGCAAGAAGCAAATAGCAGTGCAATGCAAAGGCATTTATTTTATTTAAAGCCAAAATGTCATATTTTTTTAAATTTTGTAGGAATTTCAACAGTCTATACATTCAACTAAAAGCATTATTTTAAGTTCTTTTGCAAATACATATACTCATTTTTTACAGAAATGTAATGCCAGCCCAGGTGAGCCCAAATACAGCTTTTAGAGCTGTAACAAGAATCAGTTCTGAGTCACACAGAAGATGCTTATATACTTTAAACTTTTAAAGCTTGAGGTAATTTTAGGAGTCATAAGCATTTTTAACTATGAAGGGTCTAAGCTCTTGAGTAACTCATGGACTAGAGGAGAAAAACTTTCCAGGTTCAAAATGCCAAGTTACTTTCTTAAACCATTGTCAGGATATTTGAGGAATGATTCATGAGCTTCTGCAAGCTTGACGACGGTGGTATGAACATCAAGAGTACGAAACAGATATTTAAGAAATGCTGTTCAGGCTGCTATTGCAAACACGATGCTTCCTGCGGTGAGCTTGTCTTTCTCAGGAAAGTGGAGTTACTGGATTGTGGTGGTCTTTGTATTTTCCACATCACTTTTCTGCAGAAGGGATTTTCTGATTTATTTTGTACATGTCACGTATTCTTCATGGTGTGGTCAGAATTTGTTTTCTAGGTACTTACGAGCTGAGTAGTTGCATATCATCTCTGGTTATAGATCCCTGTGAGATTTTCCACGATTATCTATGCTACACAACCCATTTAGAATATTGACTCTGTGTCTGTTGGTGTTTATGTGTATTTTGCAAAGCAGCAGTATGCTTCGCAGAATTAACAAAGTCAGGTGGTCTCTTTTTTGAGCTTAAACATGCGTTGGCATCGAAAGGCATTTTCCAGCAGTATTTAGTCTCTTAATGGTGTTTACAAAGTTTAATATTAACCTGTTTGATTTTAAATGTTTTAAAGAACTCATGTATGCCCAACAGCGAATGATTGTTGATTAAAATAATTTTTTCACTTTGTTGTATAAATAAACCACCGGAGTAGTGTTCCAGCCTCAAAGCACAGAGTCAGCCTGTGCACGGGTGACAGAGATAATGCCGTCTGGTTTGGGTGAATTCAAACCTCACGCTGCTCTGTTCTAGAAAATCCCCTTTGTTTCCGTGCCGAATGGACAGACAAGTTGCTTTTCTCTGTGGAAGCACTGAGGCTATTTCATGGTAGCAACGAGTAGTGGTGTTAGCAGATGTTTCTTCCTTAAATCGTCAAAGCCTTGTTGCAAATGTTGTGTAAGATCAAATGTTTGAGTTGTGGCACTATTTGTCCTGAGGAAGGTGAGCGTGGTGGTGGCAGCACGCTTGGCAGGTGTCAGCTAAGCTTAAAGAACTGTGGGTGCTTTTATGTTGTTGTGACCTCAGAGTGAGCTGAGGCTTTAACTTTTTTCCCTGTTTTTTTACTTAATTGTCTTTTACTTCTTTTTGGAGGACTGGTTATTCAAAATACAGTCTTGAAAGAAACAGCTGCTTTCTTTTTATTATAGGAATTCCTTTTTTGACAGTTGGAAAATATTCTACTCTTCTTGTTCAGGGTTATGTAGTTGAATTCTCTTTATTTATCTGTTTTCTGAATTTGCCAAGTTCAGGCTGATTTTTTTAATTATTTATTTATTTATAATCTCAATTTGCCAAAGGAACTCACATTCTTATCAGATTAATAGGGTTTATTTTCTTACACCAGTGGTTCTCAACTTCTTGCTTCTGGGTTTGCTTTGGTCCATGCACTAGTTAGAGGTCTGTAAAAGGTAAATAGAATAAGGATGTTGTTATTCAGCTAAAAGGGCCAATGCAGGGATTCCTGTCTACATTTGAAGATTTGTAGTGGTCAACACACGTTGCAATTCACTTGAAAATGTGATGTGTTTTCATATTGTCTGGTGTCACGTGTTTCCCAGTAATGGCACAAGTGTAGAGCTTGTGTTTAAAAATTTTTTTTTTTGCATGCAGTGAGAGTGTTGCTAGAACTTGTGGCCTTCTGAACACTTTAGTAGTGTGTATTATTGGAGCCTTTCTGCGCGTTTCCTTAGATTCCTGATAGGATCTTTCCAGCAGAGTTAATGGTATTGCCTGTTGGTTGGAAAGATTCTTTTTCAGGAGAGCTGAAGGAAGGAAGGGGAGCAAATTGAGACAAGCAGCTAGCTGCTCTCTCTTATGAGAACCAAAATGAGGTAATTGACATCTGGAGCCTGTTAGGGAATGCTGGAGTGCATAATGCTTAATAGCACTCGATGCAAATTTAGCTGCTTTCAGTGTTTTATAAATTCTGTTAGGAAATGCTGCTATGGAGGTCCTTTCTAAGACCAAAAGTTGCATTTTTCGCTGCTGCAACAGGGCAGTAATTTACCAAAATATGTTGCCTGTATCTTAGCAGGTTTTTAAATTAAGCTACAATTTCTGTAACTCTAAAACCAGAGCATGAGGGATTGTGTTACTTCTGGCCTATTTGAAGGCCTGTAGATTGAGAAAAGCAAATGACACAGCAAATATGAAAGCCATGACTGTGGAGAGCAAGATTAAAATATGAATGAGTACCCTGAGCCAGGAAATGTAATATTAGAACATTCTGACTTGCTGTTGAGCAGAGGTTTGTTAAACATCTGTTAATAAATAATTATTTGAAACTGGCAATATGTAACTTGGGGTGGGGGTAATTTAGCCTTTGTTTTCTTTTAATTCGCCTATCCATGCACAATATAGATGTGTATTACCTGTGTGGTGCTGCAATGCTCATTGGAGGTAAAAAAGAAAAAGTGTATATGGAAAATAATGGCAGGATACAGTCAGACAGCTTCTAGATTCCTGGTTTTAGGAGGGCAGCCTTTTTAAGGAGCACTTGCATTGGCTCAAACGAGGTGCTTGAATTTCCATAAATGTGGTGTTTGGCACTGACAGAGAAGCTAAAAAGAACTGACCTCGGTACTCAGAGTTGTGTAGTTGTACCAAATCCTTCTATATCACGTGCAGTTTTTCCATTCCATGGTGTCGATGGCTTGAGGGACGTGATGGAGGCGCGCGTGGAGATCCTGGCGTCGGTGGGAAGGGAGCAGGACCTGCAGCGTGAGGAAGAATAGGTCGGTAGCGTGTGTATAAGAGAGCAAAGGAAGGCGTTTCATGTCCTTGATGTGTTTTTAGAAGATTACTTAAAAAATATGAGGAAATTCAGATTTAGCAGGGAGGGCAGGTATGCAGTAGGAGAGAAAAACCTCCCCTGTGTTCCTCTTGGATCCAAAGTGACGTCTTATGCGATCCTCTCGGCCTGTAGAGCTGTGTGCCTCCCAGTTCTTTCATGACTTGCTGATATTTCATGTCTGTCCTTCTGCTTTGATTTTAGAGAGTCAACTCAGCTTTCATGTTCACAAACATGAAAGCTCCCACTTGAAAATTAATAGTAAACTGGCACACATCTTGCAAAAACAATGGGGAAATCAGTAGTCATAACTGTGGCTGGGTGGGTGACATACTTCTGGCAATGCTAGGGAAAAAACGATCAGAAATCTTCGCAGCGCTACTTCAAAGTTTTCGTGGCGCATAACTTAAATTGTAGACAAACGTCATACATCCAAGCTGGTAATTAATGCTTCTTTAAAGTATAACATTTTTGCAGCCTTCTTAGAAAATGCCATGAGTTTGGCAAATAGCATAAGAAATGTTTCTCTTTGATATTTAGGGTCACAGAGCAGCGTGCCTGATGCTTTCCTTACTTTTTTTTTCTTTCCCCCACAGTGAATTGATTTTTAGGAACACTAATGTGCTGCCTGTTAATAATACATGAAGGGTAAAGCTTATACTGGTAGGTGGAAGACACTGCTGGCTTTTTTTCTTTAGTCTTCCTTCCTGCAGCAGAGCAGTCCCTCCTTTTTGCCTTTAAACACACCTCACGCCCAGTACGCACACCTGAGCTCTTCTAATTATGGGTTTGGAAAGTCTGTGATGGGGGGCAACTTTCTGCCTGTGCCTGTGTACTCATCCCTGCCCAAATGCTGAGTGACCAGCAGGACCGAGACCTGCTTTTACAGTTCTTGTTTGTCATGTTGGGAGCAAACAGTTGAGCAAACAGTCTGTTGCTACATGTCTACATTTCCTTTTTTTTTTTGGTTTGTTTGTTTAGATGCGTGCTGTGTTGTGGTTTTTTTTTTAAGTGGGCATAGCTGGTTTGGCAGTGCCTTTATAGATAAAGCTGGGCAAACAACCAAGCTGTATTTGTGCAGAGCAGTTTATGCTTTTGAAGGTGGTGCAGAAGTTGCACTTTGGCTTTGAAATTACAGTATAAGAAAAAAAAAACATAGATTTTTCGTTACAGCCGAAAGAGCCTTTGTAAAGCTTTTGTAATCAGAAGGAAGGTGCCGTCTGTGGCAGAACCCTCATGACATAGTTCCATGAAAAGCTTAGAGCTGGCTTCCAAGTCCGAGCAGCGCTCTATCCTAGCAACGTCGGTCGGGAAGAGTCCCTCCTCCTCTTTCCAGAGGAGCAGAGCTGGGGCACTGTGTTGGGGACTGCGAGCCAGCGTATCTTGTGATCTAAAAGATCGCAAGCAGCTGAGGTGGATGTTTACTTTTTAACTCTCATCCTCCAACTCTCTTGGTCATTTGTAGTTTTCCAGTCACTTATAAACCTTATTCTTCTTATCCTGAAATCCCTGGTTCTCTTGGCTTCCCTTGCAGGGAGTTCTCTGGTCTCAGGTTGTTTTTGCTGAGATGTTGCAATACTTGACAAATGTGACCGAGAACAGTAGGGTGTGCAGAATGGTTTTATCTATTTGTAATGTTAGAAATGCTGTTAAGGGTATTGTTTTTCTTACTTAAAATAGCCTTTCAGTTTAAAGCTCAAGCTGAATACAGCAGCATTCAGTGAAGTGAGCTGTTCTGATGCTTTAGGTTCAGCCTTGGTGTCTTTTAATAGAAAATGGCCTACAGAAGATGAGGGTTTGGAAATGCCTCTGGATGTTACTGTAAAGCATCCTCTGTCATGCATTTCATACAAAGACGAGGTGTATGTGTAGAAATATCTGCTGCAGGAGTTCAAACACTGACTCTTGTTCCATGTCTAATGTTTTTATATACAGGTTTATTCCAGAGTGGGAGAAACTAGAGTAATATAATTTATCCATGTTTGGAAAAAGATAGTTGCTACGCACGGAGAGGATTAACACTGGTCTTGCAAAAAGATGAGTATGTTGAAACCAAGTGGACTTAAGGCTCCTTCAAAGACCATCAAACATGGGAGTACGTTGCTGAAAACACCCACACCTGTTGCAGCTGGTAAGGAGTATTTAAATGTCTTAGCTTTTTTGTTATTCACCTTGTAGCAAAAAGTACCTTGCAGGCTATTTTTACTATTTACGCCAAAGTCTTTTTACTTGTATTTCTGATCTAAAAAATGAAGTTATTAATTGGATTTGATGAAGCAGTTTTCCTTGAAGAAACCTTGTCATGATAAAAAGGACTGGGTAGCTTTTGAGGTAACACTTGTAAACTTAACAAGATTTTTACCAAAACCTACATTAAATGCATTCAATGCCTCTGTCCTTAGATTTGGAGTTATTATATTCCTGAGGTTACAGTGTTTTCAAACCAAGAAAATTTCAAATTGTGCTCTTCCTTCCAGAAATCATGTTTTTCCAAATGCTTATTACACTGAAACTGAGTAATTCTACTGTCTAGAATATTCATGTATTTGATTCCTGTTGCTTTCTCATTTTGCTTGATTCCAGCTCCAGCAGAAAAAGCAGCTTCCAGTGAAAAGACCTCAAGCACGACCACAGCAGATGCACATGAAGAGTTTGTGGATGATTTTCGAGTTGGGGAGCGCGTTTGGGTCAACGGAAACAAACCTGGCTTTATTCAGTTCCTCGGTGAAACACAGTTTGCTCCAGGGCAGTGGGCAGGGATCGTTCTAGATGAACCGATTGGTAAGAACGATGGCTCTGTGGCTGGAGTTCGCTATTTCCAATGTGAACCCTTGAGGGGAATATTTACAAGACCGTCAAAATTGACAAGAAAAGTGCTGACAGAAGATGAAGCCAATGGTACACAGACAGCTCATGCTTCTCGAGCTACGTCACCAACTTCCACGTCTGCTGCTAGTGTGGTGTCTGCGGCCGCTGCTGCGCTTCCGCCTTCAGGAATTCCACAGAAAACTTCCCCGCTTGCTGCTAAGGAGCATTCGACTCCTTCTCAGATTAGCAATCTTTCAAAAACTGCGAGTGAATCTATATCAAATCTATCTGAAGCCGGATCACTAAAGAAAGGAGAAAGGGAGCTCAAAATTGGAGATCGAGTTCTGGTAAGAGTCCTCAATGGCCCCCGTGATTGATTGATAAATTGTAACTTCTGCTAATACTCAGAACTATTTTACTGTTTCCTTGGTCAAAGCAATGTAAAATCGTGTTCTGGCTTTCTTTTCATTGGGTATCTTCTGTAGACAAACTCTTTGCGTGCAGTAGGAAGATCTTTACACTACCAAAGTAAAATGGTTAATTTGACAGGATTGAATCCATTGTGTTTTGCCAGGTTTTAAAAAACATTTAACAACGTATTTGTAGCTTCTCATTGCATAACCACAAGAATATACTGCTGTGCTAAATGAAAAATGAGCTTGTGAGATTTCCACAGAGATTTCCACAGAGATTTCCATTTCTCTTCTGAGCTATTCAGGACCGTGTCTTTAGAAAGCAAACAGTTCAATAACTGATTGTTCCCCTGCCTTGGTGATAGGCAGCGACAGAAGTAGTCACGTAATGCTGCTGATCACCCAGGAATTACGTGTTCCGTTGGTGATGTGCCATGTTACTTGGCTGCCCTTCCTAAAATTAAGAGCCATAGATGTCTCTGCTGATGGATCATTTCACTATTTTAAAAGGGAGTTAAGTTTTATTAGTTTAAGCATTTCTTAAAAGATAATTTTGTGTACCTTTTCTGTTTTGATCAATGTAATACAACATTGGTCATTTTCAATAACTGATTTGACATACACCTACTGAAAAAGGTGGGAAACTTTGCCTTGAAATACTAGGTTTTTCTTGAAAAGGCAGTAGAGATATGGAAATACATTATTTATATTGTTCTTTACTGAAGACTGTAGGTATTTACCCTTTAAAGATAACCAGAATGATATTTCTATGTCTGTGATCACTGATTTTTACTTGTGCGTGTCATTAAGCTGAAGAATTAATTGCCTTACTGCTATCTTGATACAATCTTCTTATATTCATAATGTATTTTTTTTTTTAATTTCCCTTATGTAAAAAAAAAAAGAAAGAACAGGAACAAATGCCCTGGCACAGAAAGCATTTCTCGGGTCACTGTAGGAACTTCGTGTAAAAAAAAAAAAACAACAAAAAAAACCCCTCTCATTAATTTTATTGTTTGTCCTGCACTGCGGCACCAAATAATGATTAATGAAGATGAATTTATTTGTTTTGGCAAGAATTTGACTTGTCCTTCTATGTAAGGAGATCTTAAAACCTAGGGCCAGGTTGAAGAGAAGGAGACTAAGGTGAAGCGAGGGCAGGGCTTGGCTGACAGCTAGTTGGGCTGAGATGCGTTTTCTTGGAGCGGCAGTGGAAACAAAGATTTACCGTTTATCCCTAGCTATTTCTGTCAGAGGCTAGAGCCATGTCCTCTTCCAATCTGTCGGGTTTTTTAACTACTTGTTTGCTTTTTCTCAGGGGTCTTTGCAAGATCTTCGGGGACATCCTGTTTGTGTAGGAAGGTTTGCTGATACCTCTGAAGGCATCGCTCTACCTGTCCTGTGTCTTTATTAGAGCTTGTTGCAGAAGCAGCATATCCAAACTGACACATTTGGATAGTATTAAGGTCCCAAATTCTGTTTGTTAAGTAGAACAGGTTAAACTTAGTATTTCATCCTCCCTACTTCCTCTGTTTGCCTTCAGTCTTCCTGTTGAGTCATCAAATTGTAGGTTGAGGTTTTGGTGCAATTCCTAGCACGGCAGGAGGGTGATGCATACGTGTAATTTTTATGCTAGTCTGAGATTATATAGACACAGGAATATGAATGTTACACAGACGGGATTCTTCTCTGCTGTTTTTTTACCCTTTTTGGGTCTTGTACTAATTTTTTGCAGTTGATTCCAGCCTCTGCTGATATAATTTCTAATAATAATTCACATGTGGATGTCTCAAATGGCCGCATTGGTGCAAATAATGGTAAACTTGGCTGGATAATCCATTTATCTGTTAAATTTTTTTCTTCTCTGCAACTGAACTCCTGTCCAGCACTATGCACTGCAGAATTGAGCTGTTAGTGAGTAATTGCTCCTCAGAGCCTAGAGCTAGCATCGGTTGTTGGGAAAGACCTGCCTGTCACTTGCTGCAGCTTGCCTAGTCGTTCCAGCTCCTTCCAAGGTACAAACACAGCGAGACTGTTCCATATAATTTGGTTTTTATTTATAATTTAACTTTTCAGTAACGTGTTATGCAAGAGGATGAGAGGCTCACTGGAATTTCTAAGTCCCAGCTCAGCACAGAATTTCCCCTCGAAGCGACTGTCATAGCCCTGAGACATGCTCCAGCCTGACCATCCCATTGCAGAACTCCAGCTACTAAACGCTGCCCCTGTTGATGAGTTCTTGCAGCTTGGGCTGGCTGCTCCCGAATACTTTGGGAAGGCTCTCGGCGCAATAGCAACGCTGTGATGATTATGGATATAGGAGCAAAACGACTGCTGAGAATTGCGTCTTGAAAGCAGTGAGCCTCCAGCAGGGTAGAATTGCAGTTCAGCAGCACAATGAATTCATGATAGACAAAAGATCATTTAGGAGTCTTATTAAAAAACTGGAAAAGTATGTCCTTAAGGGCAGATTTGTAGATAGGTAAGAACTAGCTCGTCAGCTAAGATTGCATTCGAGAATGGACTTCAGATGTGGCTCGACCTCGTTGATCTTGGTGTGGGATCTTAGGGTGTGGAGCGTTACTGCAATCTGTTAGTTTTTTTTCCTCTAACTTTGATGTCCAAATGTACTTGGTAAGAGTTACTTTGAACGGAGCTGTTCTTTTTTTTTCTTATTTTTATTGGCGGCTGGCTTTTTTTGGATGATACCTCAAATACAAAAGGCAAAATGATACAGCTTGCTTTTACTGCTTAGCAAGAAACGAGGCCATTCTCAACTGTTTAAATGCCAGAGAAACGTGTTTACCAATTCGCAACTCAACTCTGCTTCTTTTTTCCGTTACGCAAATGTGAATGTGACAGAAATTTGTTGAACCCGAGATGTTGGGTTCGAAGCATGTGTGGATAGAAAAAAATGGCTTAGGCTTTTTTTCTTATTCCTTTGATCTCCAGTTGTTTCACCAGTCTTTCGTGCGTTTGAAGTTAGAATTACTTAATGCTACATGGTCTCATATGAAGAGTCCCCCCCAAGCTTCTAGAGAAGTGTCTTGAAAAAATATATGGACTTATTAGGAAAGAAAGCTTCCAATGGATGAATTCCTGATGGATGGTTTATGGGATGACTTACTTGGATTCAGACAGGTGCCATACGGGATTTTTCCTTAATTCAGATAATGTTAGGGAGAATAGTAGTTATATACAAACTAAGCATTTGGGACACTCATTCAAATGCTTGACAGAGAAAAGAAATTCCACTGCAAAAAATAAGTAGAGTTGCGAAATGATTGCCTGTAATATTCTCAAACGCGGGCTTGCTTGGAGTATCTCCTCTGAGGTTGTGCTGAATAACACAATAGATGTGGAGACGAAAAGATGCAAAAGCAAGCAAGGGGGATAGAAAACATCTTTTTCCAAAAGAGCTTGTATGTTAAAAAACAATAAAAGTTTCGTTAACATCAAAACAGACAGACAGTGCTTCAAGGTATGTGATATATCAGCTGAGCTGTGTTCCTGTGGCTGCCTGCAGAAAAATATTTGTAGCAGTTTTGCTGCAGCAGCCACCTACAACTTTTTCTTTTGTTTTCCCTTAGTTTGAAGAAGATGTGTTCTAGGCCATTAAATCGAGTTACAAACATCAGAAAAATAGTTCCCATTAGACATTAATGTCCCTAAGGGAGATACAACAACCGTGGAGAAATTCACATTGTCCTGTTTTCTTAGAAGTTCTTTTTCTTGAGATTCTGGAGGAGTCAAAGCAAATCAAACTAAGTGAAGTGAATATATGAGCTGAACATACACCCAGAATGGAGGTTGCAGTGCAAAAGGAGAGGTCCTTTAGCTTTCTGTAGTTCCTCCTCAAAGACGATTGGGTTAAAAGAGCACGCAAGCTCTCTGCTGTCTTGGAAATCTCTGATGAGAAGTCTGTCTCCCTCAAATCCTGGTACAGCTGAGCTATATCCACCGAGCATGGTCTTAATTGTTTAGTTGACCTAAAGCTGAGCAGTAGTTTTCTTTTCACTATCAAATATTTGGAAATACTTCCTGTTAGTATGTAGAAATGTTGAAAATAGACGAAAATAAAGTATGCATTTAAAAAAAAAAAATAAGTATTTCCGATATGTAACCCCTTATTATTTAGCTTTTCCTTTGTTGCCTTGAAGTATAACTTTTACTGGGAAAATACAGTAGAGCTAAAGCGAAAAAAGAATAATTAATGCAAAGAGCAATTCAAATAGCTCTATATTAACCATCATTTCCATTCTGAGCATCTGAAGTACATTCTGGAATCTGGATATGATTTAGTTACTAGAGGACCTTAACAGCCTGATCTCATATTTGGGGGTTGCGGCAAAGTAGGAAGCGTTGGTGTGGAAATCTGCACTCTGTTCATTGTACTCGTCCAGCCTTTACTGGGTTAATGCTGAGCGTGAGGTCTTTAACACCACTGGGATTGATTTGCCTGCTGAGAATCAGGCTACACTTTCAGCATTTTGAACTTTGCATGAATAAGAATTCCTGTGCAAAAGTGATCACTGCTTGTGCCCGTGGAAGTGTTATCGCTAGGTACCAAACCAGATGGGGAAAGAATAACCGCAAAACTAATTCAGGGAACAAATTAGTTTCAGGCTAAACCAGTTTCTATTTCCTCTTTGAGTTGCAGCCAGAGAACCTGTTTGCCCTGGGATTGCAAACACTTAGGTGTTACACTTTAAGAGCCCAGTGCAGAGCTGAATTTAAAAAAAACAAATAAACAAAAAGCCTTGAACTAACCAACCAAACCCAGAAACCTGCCTTGTGTGGCAGCCTTTGCACCTACCAGAAGTTGAAGCAGCTTCGAGAGCATCTTCGGCTTTTTCCCAGAGGGAGCAGATGCTGTGTTTTAAATAAATAAATAAAAATCTTATCAACCTAAGGGGCCTTAGCCTTCTCAAGGGATTAAAGTGCTTTCATTCATTTAACCAGTTACAGCTTCATCATGCTCTGCCAAATCTTCTGCTTCTGGAGCTGAGCTCTAAAGCTGGAACTTGGGCCTCTGGCCATATGTTCCCAAAAGGCTGCAAACTAGATTTACAGCATGTGCTGATGTGGCTTTTTGCAAAGTTATTCTCTGTGCATGAGTAACATCTAATTTTTTCTTACTGTCTGTTTTACACTGTAAATTCTTTCTTGCTTTTCTGTTTCTTGCTTTTTTCTTTCTTTACTGGTGTAGTAAGGAAAGACTGATAGGAGATTATTGTCAGATTTGCTTCCACCCATGTAACCTATCTTCAAGTAAAGGTGGCGTAAGGCTGTCAACTGATTAAATTCCAGGGCTCTTAACAGCAACAAAGGGGAAGAGAAACTGCATGTGGAGCAAAGTTTTTCCCTTTAGAAGTAATCCTGCATTGTCCCTGTAGTATTTTTAAGTTTTCCATTTCCTAGTTTCTGTAACATTCTGAATAGAAACAACATTCTGAATAGAAAATGTGCTTCTGCGTTAAAAATCCAGAATAGTCAGCATTTAAATTTAGAAAAACAAATACTCATTAGCGTTGTTAGAGTTAAAGGAATGCAGAAATATCTTGCCACAGTGCATACAATGATAGAAAAGGAAGAAAAATTTGGAAGTTGAGACCCTGCAATTGCTGTGTGCTCTGCTGGGACCAGCCCCTCCTGAGCCTCGTTTATTGAATGTTCTCCAGTGCTCAGTCACGCTTTGGGGTTATCCTTAAGCTGAGTTGACTGTAAGCTATTTTGCTGCCTTTGTCATGTTAAGTCAAGGATAACAGTAATTCGTATATTTATGGATGTGTATTTTTATGTATGTATATTTAGACATACTAGTTTGGATACTGTGAAGGATAATGTAGATGAGTTTACAAAGTGGTTGGTGCAGCGTGAAATACTCGTGTGAGAGTGCAGCTGAAGGACAGGGTATCCAAAGGCTTTGTCTGGGATTCATTACTCCGGATGATTTTTTTAGTGCAGACCTTAGTTTGTTTTTAATGTTACTTTTAAATGTTTTTCAGGACACATTGTTACCTCTCTGCTCACAGATAAATAAAATGTCAGATTTACCTGACTGCAGCAAGGTATGAGTTGTATCTAGCTGTGAGTCATTTTGTTTTGGCAACTCTGTATTTTAACTTAAATTTACATGTGAGTTGCTGGGATGTAAGGACAGCAGTAAGTGACAGGCTTTGTTAATAGTTTCTTCATTACGGAATGGGGTTTTTCTGTGTATGTGTGTGGACTCCCTGTCTCCCTTCCCCTCCCCCTGCCTTCCCAAGGGGAGTGATATCCAGGAACATGTTGTCCTTGGTTGTTTCAACACAGGATGGGCGAAAGAACTATTTATTTATTTACTTATTTTAGTCTTCGCATTTGCAGCTTTTTTTTTTTTTTTGTGGTGGCAGATTCACGTGTGGCTTTTGTAGTATGGAATTACTGTTAGTTATTTGTGTTGCTTCCTTTCTGACTGACTGAGTTGATTGCATGACCTGAACTTCAGTAGCACACAATTTTTAATTATTAAATTCTTCTGGAAGTGAAGAGTGGTAAGATAGCACCGTGTCTGTTTGAGTGTCTTATTGCACATGAGCTCTTTTGCCCAGTTTGGCCTTTGCTTTTGGATTTGCAAATCAACTGCAACCAAATTGGGTAGAAACTTAAGAGATTTCAAAGAAAAGTTCTTCCAAGTTTCATGGAAATGGCCAAATAGAAAGTAGAGAATCTAACCACCCATTTTGGAAAAGCTGCAGTTTGCCTTCACAGATTTTTGCATGTCAGAGAATCCACATGATCAAAGTCTTGTCTAAATACTGTTCCCATCAATAGAAATAGCTGTAGTCACTCTTGCATTTTCAGATAGTGAAGTCACTCAACCATAATATCCAACGCCACAGGAAAACTGACATCGTTAATCCTGCTATTCACAGAATTGCTACTTTGAAAAATTTGAATTAGAGAAGCCAGTTTAGAGTTTAGTAGATGATCAAGGCATGACTGGAAGAGTACTAGAGCAAGTGTTGCATGTTGTCCAGATAATTGTAAAAGGAAATAGAAAAATCTGTGACACTGAACTATCTAATGTCAAGAAAATAAGACAGGTAAAAAGTGCTGGAGGATAGATGTTGGCAATTTTGTCAAACACATTTTACTTCTGTCTTTGAAACTAGACATTTAATGAAGAAAATTCTGTTGTGCGATGGGATTTTTTTTTTTTTTTTTAATCTTGAGTACTATCCAACAGACTAACTTCAAAATTAGTATTGGAGCGTATCGATCTATTACTTGGTACCACCATTGGATGTAGACAGTAGTTTGGATTTTCTTTGAGCTATTCAGTGCTTTGATCCATGCTCTGGACATAAGTGTAATTTATTCCTAATGAAACCTCTGGGCAGTCAGCTGGACAAATAACAATATGCATGGGGCGGTCCAGAGGGACTTGTTGTTTCAGCCACAGCTGGCCAAGCCATTGGTTGTGTTTTGCATTTGGTGGCAGAGTTGATGAGCCTAAGAATAAGAATATAAAGCGCGTAACAGCCGTGGGCACCCATCTGCTGGAGAGACTGAACAAGATCCAGGAGCTCAAGGTGCTGAAGGAGGAGTCTGTGGGTTGATGTGGCAGAAGGACCGATATGAAGATGCCCGGGACTCCAAGCGGTGCTCATCATGCTTTTGGTCACGACTTGAATACTCTTGTATAGTCCCATCCTTAGCTATTTGAAAAGCCCACTGGAAATGTTGGCGAGAATTCAGAGCACAGCTGCAAAATGACTCAAGCAAGAGAAAATATATTGCAGTAAATGATTTGAAGAACTCAATCAGTTTAATTTACCGAGAGAGGCGTCCTGCTTCAAACATGTGTTCCCGCGTGGTGAATGCTGGTTGCTGAAGAGCTCTGTAATCTTCTTCTAAATTAAAGCGAAATGAGAGTCACTGGCTAGAAGCCACAGTCAAATTCTTTTTATTTCAAATTTAAATGTGTTTCTAACAATGGAATGATTAACTATGAAAATAGACCGTCAGTGGAAGCATGTTTTCTGATGGGTATCAGCTCTGATCTCAAAACGTCAGCACGTACAGCTCGGAACTGTTACGGGCTAGTTACAGATGGAACAGGGTGACACATAAAGGCCTGTTTCAGGAGAGCCAGAGGAGATGATCTGACGGTTCCCTCTGGCCTCGAACGGGTGAACAAATCATTTAAATGCAGTTGATTTTGCCGGCTGGAAATGGTCCCTCGAAACTTTGAGCAACCAGAAAGAAGATTCTGATGAGTAGATCCCAGGTTTTTTGGAGGCAGCATGTGTGTGTTTGGATGGTTTTTGCGTTTTCAGGTGTTGCACGTTAGGGCTGCTGTGGTTTGACTGGGTCTGAAATGCCCAGTTTATGTGGCAAACACAGAAATATCCAAGAGATGCTTTCCAAGAGTCACCAGAAGTAAGTGCTTGGGCAGAAGGGGAGGCAGAGCAATTGTTAGTCACCTTTTAACTCTGCTCATCTGCTCTGAGGAAGTGATGCTGTTCCACTAACAAAGTTTCGGACAGTGGCTATCCTCTCTTCACAGAGATCTGTCTTTTCAGTGAATACTGTTTAAATAGCAGTGTCACTTTTTTACATCACCTCTTTTTTTTTTTCCCCCGAATTACACTGATTTGTTTCCGCCTTCTACCGATCTTTGGAAATGCAGCTCTAGAGACTTTCTCACAAAGTTTGACGTGCTCATCCTGATGCTCTTTCATTAGGAAGCTTTTACTGCTTCAGGTTTGCAAACCCGTTCTGGTATTTCACTTTCCGTTGCAGCAAATTAAGGTAAGCTTACGTATAATTTGATAAATGAAATTTAACAACTTCTTCCATGTTTTTGCCTTAACACTAGTGAATTCCGAGCAAATTTCCTCATGCCACAGTGTCCTGTAGCCTAACCTAGATTCTCTGACATACTACTGCTTTACATTTTACAGCTTGACTATATTGAGTCTGATAATAAAAAAAAGATCTGGCGGTTCTTTTCTCTGCTCCTTTTATTTAGTGACTTGCCTTAGCATGAATGAAGGTCATTGAAAACTGTCTGCATGATAGTGATGCCCTCATTTCCCATAGAACTTTTAGAAACTTTTTTATTAAACTTTTTTCCTGTTTCTTTTAGGAGCTCAGCTTTTTATTTTTTTAGATCTGCAAATGAAGCTTTTTTTTTTTGCATTTGGATTGAGGGGATTTTTTTACATTTGTTCGCTATAATTCTTACAATTAAAATTTCATAATGCTGTCATTCTGTAAGCACAATTCTTTTTTCGTAGTGGTATATACAGTTTAGTCAAGTCTCAGTCTTTTTCCCCCTTTAGAGCACTAAGTTTAACTTTGTATACACACAGCAACTTTTATCCCTGGAAAAGTCTTTACTATGCTGTGTTGTACAGTAGCTCCTCACATTGCACGACCAACCAAGCAAGTGATTATTTTCTTAAATCCTTTTAAGGTAGGCGTGTTGTCACGCGCAGAGTACTTCATTACAGCTGAAGACAAATATATTGTCTGGGAATGATTGCAAAGTCTTCAGTAGATTCAGGCTTCAGAGGACAACACCAACCCCGTGTTCAAAACTGAAGACTCTTACTTAAAACTGAGCAAAACTGCATATCTAGACTTTTGTCAGTGCTCTGAACACTTTGCAGCTACAGTGTACCCTCATTAGAGGACACACATTTCAGTATTTGCAGAAAGCAGAAATGTAGTAGCTGGTTATTCAGAGAAGCTTGATTAGGTTTGGAAAAAAAACAAAGACTTTGGCGTTCTTCCTTGCGTCTTGTTTTAAAATAACCCTGGTGCCATGGTTACAAGACTAGTCTCATCGCTGTTTCTCCTGGGGATCTCGTGTTGTGCATCCCCATATGTTCTCGGGATATGAATTCCTCCGTTTGCTCGCTCCTGCCGGGCCTTGGGTCACAGAACCCGTGCATGGTGCCGGCGATTGCTGTCGCAGCTGCGGTGGGCACTGGGCACTGCCAAAGGTTTTTGACTCGATCCTGTCCCCCGGTGTGTGATTCGGATGCAGTGTCTTCAAAATAAATGCTTCAAATACTTTAAATGCTTCAAAATAAATACATCTTGGGTTTGGGTTGTTTTGTTTTTTAACTAAATGTGGAAGATGAGCAGGGCCAAGGTATGAAACAAAAAGGACTATTCTGCACCCAAGTTTAATCTGTATTATCCGTGAGCTGGCATTACTTATCTAGAGATTTATTTAGTTTGAGTTGGAGGGAACAGATTGCAACAGTTTTTCCTGTCTCTGGGAGTCTTTGCATGTAGTTATCCTCTTCCACTCCAGTGCCTCAGCTTATGCCTCTTAGGTTCCTATGGGAAGGGTTTGTGTGTGTTTTAGTAATCAACTTGTTTATTGAGGAAAAACCAGACAAACAGCTACAGAACAACCCACCACCACCACTGCTACACAAAGCTGCAGTGCAGTTCCTTGGCCTGGCCAGGCAGTTCTGGAAGAGAAGCTGAGGAATCCTCTGTGCAAACCTGACTGTTGTCTTTGAAGGGATGCTCCTTATCTAGGCTATTGTTCTGCCTTTCCTGTCTGATTCCTTTAATGGCTTTTTTACAGCCTCTTTTGGTTTAACTCTGTTTGTTCAGGCAGCCAACAGTACAAAATTGAGTAAAGGAAGCAGTATGCACCGAACCAACCAGTCTTTTCACTTAAAGACGTCTTCCAAATTTCTCTTTAAATTAAAAAATAACAAAAAAAAGCCCAAAGTTGCTAGAGAAGGGCTAAGGAGGAGGAGAACTTGGAAAACCTAGTGTGAAGTTAATAGCACAGACACTTTCAGAGTGCTTAGTTAATTTTATGTTTGTCCTGAGGATAACAATATTTATCCTCTAGAAAAAGCAGGTTGTATCTGAGGATAATGTGTGTCAACTTAAGGGATAGTTCTTCCAGGAAATACTTTTAAAGAAATGTTATATATTCCTCTTTCACCACTGTGCCACTGAGATCTGAATTCCACGTGACTGTTCTGGCCAGTTATGATTCTTTTTCTCAAAGCCAGTACTCATGCTTGTTTTTTGAGAGGGTGAAGTTTGTCTGTTCTCTGCCAAGAACACCAAATACCAGATGTTCTACTAGTTACTATATTAGGCCAAGTCCTGATAACTGTAAACTTACTCCATGAAGAGTAATAATTTGCTACAGTGCCCCTGAAAGCAAGATAGAAAAGTTACCTGCAGATTAAATGTTGTTCAAGGCTGCCTCTGATGAGAGAGGAGAAGGGCACTGCTGCTTTAAAGGCGGACAAAAGGTGTCTCTCGGCTTTCTCATTTTAGTAGTATCAAAAAGGGTTCATTATTCTTCCCTGGTTTTCTGAGGCTTGTGTAGATTAGGAGTTATTCTTTTTTTCCAGTCAGCTGAAGCCTTGCGTTGCTGACGGAGCTGTCGGCTCTGGGAAGTTGATGAGCCAGAAGCTGGAGCACCAACGTGTGTGGCAGCTCCTGTGCACTAATGTAGTACTTTGAGGACACTGGGTGCTTTCAGGCAAGATAACATCCTCCGCTCCTGGATTCCTCACAATTAACCTCTGGTGTGAGCACTTCCCGAATGTGTTCATGTGAATTATCTAGTGTACTGTGGTCACGCACCTTAATTTATGGAGTGAGAAGGTGGGTTGTTCTCTACCCTGGGAAGTTCAAAGTAGTGTACAAAGAAATACACAAAAAGGAAAATCGCAGTTTTTGTATTAGCAGGTTACATCCAAGCTAGCCACTAAGGCTGCAAAAATATTTCCTTGTATAATGTGTGCTGGAAAATACAAGTGGAAAAAAAAAGCAGCCCTGAAGATGTCTGTGTTGAATTCAGTGTATCTTTTGAAGAGGTTTTCATTAATATTTGCTTATTTTCATAACGCTAGATGCAGGCTGGACAGTTTTTCATACAAATAGGGCACAACATGTTGTCATTCTGACCTGCAGGAATCCTGCAGTTCTGGCTCGTGGCCCTTCTTGGCAAGTGTCAGCAACACTGAACACCTTTTGCTTCTGCACTTAATTTAATTCTTCCTTCCTCTGGGCATTATGAAAAGCTGTATCTTGCAGACATTGCAAGTGATTGGGATGGCTGTAAACATTTAATATAACTTTGAAAACAGATGATTCCTAGTCTTCCATTTAGGAGTGTGTGGATTTTCTGGTTTGGTTGTGGTTTATTTTTTAGATTAAAGATAGTTATTCTCCCCTCTCCAAGAAAAAAATAGCTGTTCGCATGTGCAGTTTTACAAAGCGATGTGCGTTGTGCTTTATGTCGATTCTTTTAAATGCAAGAGGGTTATACTATGCAGTTCATCTGAAGTATTCCTTAGAGAAAATAATGATTATTTTTTTTAACATTTAATTTCTTGTAGTTTTCCTCACAGAATTAGGATAAGTTACAAGCAGTTCTTAGATACCCTTATTTGCTGATAGAAATTTGTGTGTGACTATAGTGCAAATCTATTGCATTCAGTGCATTGGTTTTACTGAGTCTTGTTAAATGTATTTTTAATCTTGTAGCTAATAGACTTGTGGCCTTCCATCATGGCAAATTTCCTGGATATCCAAGTGGAAAGCACTAAATTCTAGGGAAGTGATTTTGATTTGGGTCTGTTGGTTTGTTTTGGTTTTTTCTTCTGTGAACAGTTTGGTCGTGAAGATCTGTTTAAACCAAAACTGTTGGGGAAAGGAATATAAAAGAATATGCAGCTTGAAATAAGAACTGGTGGTATCATTAACACGTCTCGTGAACATGATTCTACTGGCAGCATTTTACATTGCTTGGTGTTTCAAGTGGGAGCTGTATTAAATGCAGTCGTGTCTCTTATTGCTTCAGGTTGGCGGAACAAAAGCCGGAGTCGTGCGTTTCTTGGGAGAAACTGATTTTGCGAAAGGAGAATGGTGTGGAGTAGAACTGGATGAACCTCTGGGAAAGAACGATGGAGCCGTTGCTGGAACGAGGTTAGTCTAGCATCAGATAGCAGATGCCTTAAAGATTTTTGCGTCTCTGTATTCTGCTTTGGTTTAATATCTTACGTGAAACTTTCTATCAAGGGAAGTAGTTAGGCTGTAAACCTCACTGTCTGCTGATGGTGATGGGAGATCGTTAGATGCTGATTTGAATTTTATGACGCCTACACATCTCTAAAAGTCTGCATCAACCCCACATTCGTGGGATTAGTTGATCTCTCCTACTCCCATGTGAGTTTTATTCATAGATTGGTAATGGAAAACACAATTTCCTGCTTTTTGAATGTATGCTTGGAATAAATGCTCGGTTAAGAAAATGTCTTTGAGTACCTCATATCCAAACTTAGGGGAAATCTTCCTGCGTCACAGGAGCAGAAAGCTCCTCGTTGTAAAGATCGGGAAGCGTATAGCTGCTTCTTCCAGTAAGTCACTCTTAGAAAGCATTGATTCACATCACGATGTAACTTTCTTTCTCCTGTAGTAAAAAGATCGGTCCTGGCACTCGTTACAAGAGGTTATCAAAGGCTTGCTCCACCTTAACATAGGCGGTCACAAGCTAAAATTTGAAGTGGCTTTTGTTTATATATTACCAAAGGTGTATGTTTTGTATAAAAAAGAAGCATACGTGCATAGGAATGTATGTAATAAAATATAAACCTACTTGATTTAAAAATAAAAATCAGATTTTAATTAACTCTCTGCTGTCATGTTTGCTGTTGGCAGCTCGGAGGAATGTATCGAAGAGGAAAGCGCTATGCGTGTTAAACTTGGAATCTGAATGGAATGTGTAGGAAACAGAGCTCTAGCTCATGAGTTTACTCTGAATTTCTGAAGTCTGATGTAATCGTGCTGTTTCATCCTCTCAGAGTCCCCTTTCCAAATCTAGTGATTAAAAAAGAAGCAATCTAATATAGAAGCAATCTAATATAGATTAGATTGTCACCAGTTGTTACCCTGTCCTTTAATACTTTTAAATTATTGATCTAGAATTTTTCGTGAAGCCAGATTGCGTGTCTGAAAAGGTAGAAGGTAATTTAATACTCTCATCTGTCTGCTTTGCTTTTTAAAGGTATTTTCAGTGTCAGCCAAAATACGGTTTGTTTGCTCCGGTCCACAAAGTGACAAAGATTGGATTCCCGTCAACCACACCAGCGAAAGCAAAGACGACCGTGCGAAAAGTACTCGCTACTCCCACGGCCCTGAAACGGAGCCCGAGCGCATCTTCCCTGAGCTCGCTGAGTTCTGTGGCATCTTCAGTAAGCAGCAAGCCGAGCCGTACAGGACTAGTAAGCTCCTTTTTCTGTTGCATGCTTTACTTTCCCAAGCAGGAATCCACGTGGCAGTTGCCTGTGGTACACTTGCATAAATTGCGACTAGAACAGATCTTGGGTGGAGCACAACATACATTTAATTGCGCTCTCCTTTTCATTCAAAGCATGCATGAAGGAAGGAAATCTTAGCTAGCCCTGAAGAGTAGCTGAATATGTGAATATTTAAGCTTCCACGGTTAATTCAGGCTAACTGTGTTGCTGCAGTAAGAAAGGGGCTTGTGATGCCAACAAACTGAAAAGGCATCGGTGATTTCTGACTGGAATCTTCATTTGGCTGTTCGTTTTCCTAGCGCTACCTCTGTCATGGGAGAGGGTTGTCTTGGAGGATCTGGTACCTACTAAAGCTTCTGTAGCTTAAGCTTGTTTCGTCAAGCTTGTTTCAAATTGTCAAAAAGGTAAAAAGTTGTCTTTTACCGTTAAAGCCACGAGTCAGCTGAGAAATACAGAAGTAGCAATTGTCAACCCTTTGCTGACAAGAAGCCTCTTTCTTTTCTTCTAGACTTGGTTTTAATCGTATGAATTCATAAAGGCTAAATGTTGCAAAGTACAGTGGCTCAGGTGAATTCTAACACGGTACTAATTCCACCTAATACACTTACTGTGGATACTTTTAAAGTTGCTCTGTTACATAAATGTCCTAATCTTGGGTTGCAGCAGTAAATGGCTATCTTCTGAGAAGGCTAATTTTAAAAAGTTCCCCTTTGAAGGCAATTAAAAGCATAGAGATAATTGTTTTTTTCCCGCAGTCACCCTAGATATTTTTCCTCTTTTAAAACTGAAGTGCGTCAGTACCGCTAATTGCAAAGAGATCACTCCCGCTGCCCTGGAACTGGTTAGCTGGCACACTGTCCCACTGACCAGCGGGCGCAGAACCGGAGAGGTGACTTCCCGTAGCCCTTCAGAACTGAAGCAGATTACAAGCGAGCAGAGGTCAACAGTTGGTCGGGGCAAGAGGGTTAATACCTTAGCACAAAAAGCGCAAGGGATTTCTATTTGGCACAAACAGTGGGACTTTGTTCGGTAATCCCTTCTGGAAGTTGCACTCCTAGCTCCAGAGAGCCCTCTAGTCTGAAATGGATGCAATAACGTACGGCGCTGCCTCGGGTTCCGCGCAGGCTGCGGGAGCTGATGGGGAAACGTTTGTACGGACCTGCACGTTCTATTTGGTCTGCTCTGGTACTCTAAGCAGCAAGAGAGCACAGTTACACCTTGTAAATGCCTTCAGTACATTTGCTTATTTTGCCTCTGCCTCTGCCCTGGGGCTTTTGCATGTTTTGAGGCCATAAAACGTAAAACTTCTGTAATTATTATTTCTGGAATTAAAATTGCAGCTTGCTTCCAACTCTTTTTCTCAGGCAACATGAGCATTTAGTTAGCATCCAAGTTCAAAGGCCTGTCAAAATTGTGACGCTTTTTCTTTAAAAGTTAAGCTACTGAAGAAACAGGATTTCCTGAAATCAGATTAGAAACAGCAGGCTTTTCTTACTCCAGTTTCTAGGAAAATGATAAGTTGTATGCAAATTGCTGGGCTCCTGCACAGCCCTCGGAGTCATTCAGGGCCATGGATGTTTTCTTCTTCTTGTGGAAGAAAAGCAACTGTCAAAGGAGGTGACCTAATGATTCAAGAGGGCTGTCTGGTGCAATTTGTGTTTATTGCCAAGTCTGAAGGAAGTTGATGTTTCTCCGAAATCTTTCGGATTTCTTCTGGCATCAAGATTCGAGGAGCACAAGTTGTTAAAAAGCAGTATGTTCTGGAATGAGATACCTTCTGAAAACTGAGAGGATCTGAAACAACGAACCTAAGCACCAAAATGAAAGGTGATTTGTTCTGCCTCAGACCTTTTAAGTCACTTGATCCAGCATTTGCGATGGTTTGTAGATGTATCGTTCAAGGCTGAGTTGTTATTCTCATGTAATACCTAAAATTTTGAGCTGTTAGGCTTAAAGTTAGTTTTTATAGGTTGGATATATTGGATTTTTTTTTAATTCAGTTTTTGCTGTTTTCACAACTCTTGCTCATTTTTACTACATCATTTCAGTTTATTTACTTTCACTTCTAGATCAAACGCTCTCAAGGAAGTAGAATTTTCCCTGACACTGGTTCCATTCAGTGGAGTAGAAATCAAGCAAGGTCAAGGAAAACCCTAAGGCTCATTTTAGCTATAATTCTCCGAATTGTTTCATTTTTATCTATTCTTTTAAAGTTTAATCTTTCAGATTAAACTTTTTTTTTTTTTCCCCCCCAGAAGTAATTTAATTCCGAGTGATTTAAACATGTTTTAATCAGATGCCAGTTGTTCTTCTGAAGAAGTTTGTAGCTCTGAGGCTGGCTTTTTAGGTCAAGGTAAATGCTTTGCACCCTGGATGCTTTATTACCATAGCAGAGGTAAAATGCTAGCTGGAATTCCAAAAGCTTTGACAGAGCATTTGGAAATGAGTTATACTATTGCTGGTGACCCAAGATGATGACTTGGTAACTAGAGGCACAATGGTTTTAACTTGCTAAAAGGCTGCCTTTCTGTTTTCTAGTGCAAAAAGATGCTTAAAACCATAATGAGCTAGCCTTTGTGTGAGCCTACTAAGCACACCTTCGATTGAGGCCAGCCTTCTGCTTTCATTTCAACCCTTCTGTCTCCTACACACTCCCTGCTGATTGCTGCAAAACAGTCTTTATGGCCATTGTTAAATTCTAGAAAAGAATTTAAAAGCAAAAAGAGAGGGTACAGTAGGTCACAGAAAGCATTTGCTTTACTAACCCAGTGTTTGTAAAGTCTGGAGATACCCCTTGCTTTCACTTGCTACGGAATGATGATTTTTTTTTTTTAACTAACTCGCTTTGTGAAGTTGACAGAAACATCCTCCCGGTATGCAAGAAAAATTTCGGGTACCACAGCCCTCCAGGAGGCACTGAAGGAGAAGCAGCAGCACATCGAACAGCTCCTGGCAGAACGCGACCTGGAGAGGGCAGAAGTTGCAAAAGCAACCAGTCACGTAGGGGAAATAGAGCAGGAATTAGCTCTTGTTCGCGATGGACATGACCGGGTAAGAGTGGTGTTGCTGTTCTTAAAGCGGAGGCTTTAAGATAATAGACTTGATTCCCGAATTTGTGTTTTCTCATTGAAAAAGTCTGGGGGTAAGAGGTGGTGGTGTTCTAAAGCTGCAGAAGTCAGTACCTCTGAGATCTTCCTTGGGGGAGCTTTGGCTCGATGAGTTAGCACGCCAGTTCTGTTTAACAGATTTGGGTTGAACTTTCGACACAGCTCAAAAAGCAATGACTTTCTTTTTTGTGCATGTTGGATTTTGATAACATTTCCTATGCCTTGGCCCATCACTTTTCCAAACTGTGATTACAGAGGTATAGGTACATAACTTGGAGAAAATTTCGAAGATTTTTTTTTCTCATTCTTCCTGCCAATTAGCATGTACTGGAGATGGAGGCAAAAATGGACCAGCTACGAGCTATGGTGGAGGCTGCTGACAGGGAGAAAGTGGAGCTTCTCAATCAGCTTGAGGAAGAGAAAAGGTAACCAAAAACTTAACTACTTATTACTATATGTTAAAAATAAACTTTGTATTAAAAGCAAGTGCTGCGGTAACTTTGAAATATGAAGCAAGCTTTGAATAATGCAGATGTGAATAATGATTGGATAAAATCATACTGCAGTTTTTTAAAATTAATACTGAAAATTAAACTCTCTTGAATTTGACAAGGGAAAGCCAAAGATAGTGGCCTTTTTTTAGAAGCTGTAACTGTTGTTTATAGCTGAATTTCATGCAACTCATTCCTTTTATTATTGTTTTCTGTTATAAAGGATTTTATTCCTACTCATAAGAAATTAATGGATCATGCCTGATCTTCTTAAAATGCTCTTCTTCCACTTCATAATGAAAATGTTGATAATCTCATTTTCTGACAGTGTTAGATTAAGAATTTACAGTTCTCGGGTGAATAATGTATTACTACAAGCCATGTGCTTCTAGGTAGGATCTGCCATTTACAGGGAAATTATCAAAGCCATTAATTTTAATGCCTTTTCTAATAGCCTCCTGTAAACACTTGAAGAAAGGAACTGAGATTACCAGATGGGTAAAATGAGGTTAGGAAAGGAAATAATCTGACAAATTGTTGGGACAAGGTTAGGTGAGGAAATAATCTGAGAGATTGTTTTGGTGGATTTGGAATGCTTTTGAAAAGTGAGAATCTGTTTAGAAACCCATCGTGAGTTTGCCCTGTAGGGCTCGTGTGCACCCCTACGATCAGTCAGACGTGAACCTCTCCGAAAGGCCACCCTAAAACTAGAAATCGGAGTTAAGAGAATGCAACGGGTGATCCCTTTACAATTTTCATGCTGCCTTTTTAATGGGGCCCACTCTGCGTTTTCAAAATAAGTGGTGGAGTTAGATGTGGAGTTATTTGTATATTTTCTATGACGTAATGCAGTAGGGTTTTAAATAAAATATAAAAACAACAAAAAACCCCACCAGCTTTGCAGCACCTCGGGCAGCCTGGCCGCAGACCTACTTTCGCCGGATGCCAGGTCGGTGGGGTCTGTTTTACCGCAATCCTCCATGGCCTTGAGCTCACCTTCAGCGTGTTGCTAGGCAGCCCGGCAGTGCTGCTCCGCGCCTGCTGCCCGCTCACCCGAGTGACGTCCGACAGCCGGGAAAACATTTCACCGCTTCGGCGGTGTAATATTTCTCCTTCCTCCTCGCTGCTCTCAGCTTATTTACTTTGCAAGCTCTCTGCAATATGTATTCAAGTCAGCTGTGGCAGTGACACAAAGTCAAATAATCTCTAATACTCCGTTTTCCCAAAGCGCATCGCTGAGACCCACTTCGAGTTTTAAGTTCTTACTGTCCTTTTATTTTAGACATCCATGACTTGTAACCTCCTTTGACGCGCTGATTTCTACATCTGTCAGCCCGGCTGCGGGCGCCAGCAGCGTGTGTAATACAAAGGAATGAAGCCACGCTTGTCTCTTTCTTTTGCGGCATCTTCTGGTGTTGAAAGGATCAAGTGGGAAAAGGAGATCTGCCTCCTTGTTCACTGAGGTGTACCAGAGTCAGGAGAGGAAAGAAATAACTTGTAGCAAATTTTAAGTCAGATATTTGCTCCTCACTCCTCGCTTCTTTCCTTTTCTCCAGTGCTTCCTGTGAGGGAGTTCTTAATGTTTCCTGCAGTTTGCTGGTACAATCACAGTGATCACAGAATGGCAGGAGTTAGAAGGGACTTCTGGTCATCTGGTCCGACCCCCCTGCCAGAGCAGGGTCACACAGGACCACATCCAGGCAGGTTTTGAAAGTCTCCGGAGAAGGAGACTCCACACCCTCTCTGGGCAGCCTGTTCTGCCGCTCCGTTACCCTCACAGTAAAGAAGTATTTCTCTACGTTTAGCCTGAACCTCCTGTTTTCCAGGTTGTGACTGTCCTGATGTCGCTGTAGTTCTGATTTCTGCTGAAAAGTGAGCTTGAAAGCGTTTTCTTTCCACGTTATCTGAATTTTAATCAATTGTCCCCACAGGAA
This sequence comes from Apaloderma vittatum, assembly GCF_000703405.1. Classification (NCBI taxonomy): domain Eukaryota; kingdom Metazoa; phylum Chordata; class Aves; order Trogoniformes; family Trogonidae; genus Apaloderma; species Apaloderma vittatum. The sequence continues at coordinate 32,537 of NW_009714557.1, forward strand.
AGTTGAAGACCTTCAGTTCCGTGTGGAGGAAGAATCCATTACCAAAGGAGACCTAGAGGTAAAATATCTCCAGCTTTGTAAACAGGCTGTGTAGTAGGACACAGAAACACGGTCAGTTCAGATTAAGTGTACTGTTCTCTGGAAGAGAAAGGTGGGAACGATTAAAAATGCAATGCTGGGCCAAGTGAAAGCAAAGCGCGTGAAAGCGATTCCCAGTTCTGCAGCCCTTGAGTAAGCCAACCATCCTGAAACAACAGGATTGACCCTTAATTCAGTTACGTGCTTCAGCAAGGGCTCTGCTGTGACATGGGTGTAGGTTAGAGAAATCAAATTAATTCATAAAGGAATCTACTTTTTGATACTTTATATCTTACTGATGTTTCTGAAATTGCCTTAAAGTAACCACCAACAAAAAAAAAAATCATTCTGAAGTTATGAAATTGCAATTAGTTAGAAATTGATTTTGAAGACTAGTCCTGTTTGTCTTCAGTCAGCTTTTTGAATAATCCCCAAGACTTCCTGAGGAAAGATCGATTAGCAAAAAATGTTTTGTCTTGAGAGTTATTGTACACAAAATTTAAACAGCAGTTAATGTGTGCAATTTTTATCTTTCTACTGTATTTGCATAACAATAACGTTGGGCTAAAACACAGTATGCTGTTACACAATCAGAATAGGAAACATTTAATGAAGGTTTGCTCTCCAGTATTTGAACTCTGCCAACTTTTATCCCAAATTTCAAATGAAAAAGCGAGATATGTTTTAGTAGCTCTACTCTACTGTTGTCTAAACAGAAAAGTACCAGAACTTCTTGCACAGCATTAAGTACAAAGTTAAGTAACTCGTGCTTCTGTGAACATCTTGTGATCTAAGTGCTAGCCTTATGGAAATTACCCATTTCATATAACATTTCTTTTATTTTAGTCTTCCATTCATTTTAAGATACCTACCTAGGCTCTTCATAGAATGCTCCTTTTGTTCTTTAGTCCATGGAAAATTTAATTTTTTTGTTTTTTGTAAAAGTAGTTGATGGTCATGGCAAACCATCTTAAACACTCTGGTTTGTCAAGGTGCGTAAGTTCAAGAGTTTAAACTGAATTCACAGTGATGAAATTTGTCCTGTTGTTTGTGTTGCAATGATAGTGCTAAGTCTGCAGGTGAAATATTTTGTTTGTTGTTTTTTTTTTTTTAATTTTACTGATAGCGAAAGAGGCAGATTTCGGAAGACCCAGAAAATGTAAGAGGGCACTTAAATGTGCAGAGACATCCCATGTTAACAGATTGTGTGCAGAAAATGCTTATACTTATTCACTAACTGCATAATCTGTTATTGAAACATTGACTCTAGTATTTGTGTGCATGTTGCTTTCAGAGCAATTACAACATTTACCGAAAAGAATGTGTGTAATGACTAAACGTTATAATCCCCATTAACTGAAGAGAGGGCAAACGTGTTGTTAGAATTGTTTAGGGTCAAAAACTTTGCAACTGATTGAAGAGTATAGGAGCTTGTAGAAGATGACTGGCCAGCGTCTGGAAACATGGGATTTTAGTTGCTTTCGTCACAAAATTCTGCATGCTTTCCTCTGAGCTCCTACTACTTTCAATAGATGCAATACACAATTGGCCGATTGGTTCATGGAAGGAAAGAATCAGGATGTTCCCCACCTCCCCTTAGTTGTTTTGGTTTTTTGGCATAAAAGGCTAAGGGAAGGGATAACTAAAAATACCTGCAGAATTAGCGTGCAGAGCCTGTCTGGTTTTACTGTATCTTCATGTAGCTTCTCTCTAAATTAGGTAGGGAAAAATCCCTGCTGCTGGAAAACAGAAGTCACTTTACAAGACGTTTAATCTTGCCACAGCTCAGAATAGTGGGATTTAAATCCCTCTCTTTGATTGGACTCAGAAAAATTGATCCCAAGGTTGCCTCCTCTGCTGCATCCCCAGCCGAGATAGGAAGTTCTCGAGACTAAAACTGATTTCCTGCTGTGCGTTCTTAGGTGTTCCTTTTGCGAAGCTACTTCAGCGATCTGGGTCTCCTCTATTCTTCCAATCAGGCTCACGGTGTGTTAGAAGTAAATCTGCATGTGCCCTTCCTTTCTCTCGTTTTGTGCACTCCTTGTTTAATCCTATCTTTACCCTTGATTTCCCTATGCTGATTTTTCCATTAAAAATTTTGACATCTTCACTCTTTTAAGGAGAGAAGTGGGTGGTCACTTAGTTTCTAGGCTGCTGCTTCATAATCTCAGTCGTGTTCTGTGATTGTTTTCGCAGCACGAAGAGACTGGAGGTCGTCTTGCCCTTGCCTGAGAGCTGATTATCAGCATTTATGGCTTCAGCACAATTTCGCAGTTGGACTTAGAGATGGAGTATTTAACAGTGAGGTTTGTTTTGACGGGGAAGAGTAGCTGGAATACATAAGGGCTGAAAATAGCTGATGTCGGTCTCCAAAGTTTATTCGAGTGGAATTCTTTAAGGTTCAAGGCAGAGTAAGGCTCGTCCCGTTTCCCCATCACTCTTAATGTAATTGCAAAGCTTTGGAGAAGGTGAAGATGCTGCCTTTCTTGTTTGGTTTGTTTTGTGGTTTGGTGGTTTGTTTTTTTCTTTTCCATACAAGTTAGTGTTTAAAATCAAATTCTTTTCTTCTTTTTGTAGTACTCTGCTCTTCTCAGTTTACTGTGCTCAAAGAGAAACACGATCACTTAGAAGTTTCTCTCTGGATGATCAGGAGAGAAAATTGCGCGATTCAAAATTTTGCGCTGATTTTTATGTTGGGGCAACTGGAGCCTGTCCCTTGGAAATCAGATTTGTTTAAAGGATAATCCTTCATGCTCTAAATGGGAAACAATGTGTCCAGCAAAGATCTCTGGAGTAGTTTTTTTAACCTTTTATTTCCATTTTGGTAGGATTTTAACTTAGTGTGTAGTTTACTATGTAAGAGATGGGATTAAAAAAAACCACCCAAATCAGTGATGGTATGTCTGGTCCTTGCAGTAGTAAAGCGATGTCTATAAAATTAATGATCAAAGCGGTTTATGTAGCATAGAAAAACTTAAGTTAGCGTATTTTGCAAAGTCATGAGGGGAGAATTCTACAAGTGTCACGTTTGGGGTTTCTTTTTTTTTTTTCTTTGGTGAATTAGAGCAAGAAAGGTGTGAATATTCAGTATAGATTATTGATTACTCTTCGGTTTTATAATTTTGTTGTGGATCAGAACTAATACTAATCTGTCTCAGAGAGAGAGGGGACTGAGTTATAGCCGTTTATAAAATGGTGTTATTTCCCTTAGAATACTTAGTTCCATTTTCAAAGGCAGTGGGAGGCAAACCCGGGAATCGTGTTCTTGTAGTTTTTGTTTTCCCCGTATATGCTGAAGGTCATCTGCTGACAGAAACAAATCTGCTCTGGAATTTCAAAAGATGGACAAATCTAAGGAGCAACTTTTAGCATTTGTGGATTTTCATATTTTGAACCTAGCAACTACACAGTAAAGCAGCCAACTGTGTTCAGCTGGAAAAATGCTGCAAAAATTAAGCTGCCAGATGTCTGCACGCTTTCGGGAAAGAAGATAACTTGATGGTGTCGGGAGGAATGCTGTGTGTGGAGGAGAACAGGCCTGAAGCAAAACGAGAGGCTCATCCCCATCCCATTTGCTCTGCAGAGCCTGCCTAAGATCTTTAACTGCTGCGGCTGGTTTGGAGGCAGTGCTAATCAGCTTGTCAGTCTATAAATAACACAGTTCTGCGGGGATTTTGAAATATCATATTGCAAAGATCAGAGAAGCAGCAGCACCCCGCCAGCTGTGCACATGCTGCTGCGCTGTGGCTTTGGAATTTCTTGCGCGTCTTACTGCCTTTTTGGATTCTTTCAGTCCTGTTGGGGTCACAGAATCACAGAATCACAAAATTGTTGAGGCTGGAAAAGACCTCTGAGATCATCAAGTCCAGCCTATGACTCGCAGGACTCTCACCTGGTATGGTAGTTGGCAGGGTCTGGGGGTTACTTTCTTCTGGGGCACTTAAGCTCCACAAAGGACTTTCATCAAGACTGATGATGCAAGTTCTTTGGTTAATAAACACATCTTCGCTTCATTCAGTCTTCTTCTGGGCATCCATCATCCCCTCAGTGCACACACGCCCTGAAAAGCTGCTCTTTTTGGAAAAGACACTGTGAAGCAGCAATAGACTCCTTAATCCTTGTAATAATTTGGATTGTTTAGTAGATTTAAACTAACAGCACTTCAGAAATAAGCGTGGCACCTGGCTCTTACCTCTGGATATTTCTTTTTTCTTACTCATAAAGTTGGAAAAGACCTGTAAGATCACCCAAGTCCAACTGTCAACCCAGCTTTGTTCCTCCTCACTTTGTTCTCTGCTTCAGAGGTGCAGGTCACCTTTGAACTAGCTGCTGGACTTGACCTGCATCTCTCAGACTTCAAGCTCTCTTGCGGGCCTCTGGGAGTATCTGGGTATCAAGACAGAATATCCAGTATTCTCTTTTATTGCTAAAAACTCTGCTCCTTTGTAAGCAAAGGCAGGAGCTATCTGCTCACTTAATTTCATCTGCTTCCTGCTTCTCTTGAGAGACCTGTAGAATTACAAAGATCTTACTTTTCCTTTTTTTTTTTCCCCCCACTCCTTACTTCCACATCTTCTTCAATGCATTTAGCCTTTGGTAACTATAGAGCAATCAGTCTGATTCACTTTTTTACCAGGTTTTGGAGAATCTTACTTGTTGCTTACTTCCTTACTGAAAGAGGAGGAGGGGAAAAAACTAGGCGAGTTCTGCAGTTACAGACAACCATTCTTTCTCTTTCTATTCCAATAATTCATACCATAGTGACAAATGAACCTTAATGTTCCTAGCTCTTGCCCAGAAGGATTTTTATTGCTGAGGCTTGAGATACAGCTACTATGTAAAGAAAAAAAAAAATTTTTGGTTTGTCACATGAGCTTCAGTAGTGAACTCTTGTCCCCTGGTTAGTAACTAAATAATTTAGAAAATAAGCCCAATATATTAAAGAAAAAAGTTAGGGGGATGACAAAGAAAGGGATTGATCATCCTGTTAGAGCAGGTATAGAGATATTTATATATATATCACATATATATTTTTTACATAACTATTCTAATTTGTGCTGAAAACTTCATGTACTGATAAATAACTTCTACTTGGCTGCATGAAACTTTTGTTCATATTTCTTCGTTTGTGATTTTTTTTTGTTTTTTTTTACTTTTGTTTTTTTTACTTTTGTTTTTTATTACACGTCAGTCCATTTACACTTTCAGCCCATCTTTCTCATCCATGGCATTCCCCTGTTCATTTTACCCCTGCATCTTCTCTGCTCATCATTGGTAGAAGATTCTGGCAGCACGGCCTGCATGTGGCTCCCTCCTCTTGTGCTGGCATGTGATGGTGGCACCGTTGTGTTCTCTTCCTTTCCCTTTTTACTAACAGACGCAGACCAAACTGGAGCATGCCCGCATTAAGGAGCTTGAACAGAGCCTGCTCTTTGAAAAGACCAAAGCTGACAAACTCCAGAGGGAGTTAGAAGATACTAGGGTAATGGTTTTCACTATTTCAATAACGAGACTGATTTGTGTTGTGGAAGATTTCTGATGACACAGTCTACTGGGTATAACACACTCTGAAACAGATGCTTTGCTCCTGCCGTGATTGGTACCTGCTCTAGATCTAGCTGGAACACTTGAAAAATTAGCCTTAATTTTGAGCTTCAGTGGTATGCAAGTGTATGCCTGTGCATGTATACTCATTTCTTCAGAAGAATTCAGGTAAGATGTCTTGAAACTGCAGAATTAATACTCGGATCTGAGCCAGAAGTAGCAAAAGGGACTGTGAATTGGCATAAGAGAAGGTTCTGTCGTTCATTTCTAGAAGTAGCAAAGTTCATTAAATGCGAAAAAAGTAAAATGGACTGTGCCAGTGCTTCTAACACAAACTGAGCATTTGGGGCTTGGTTTCCGAGGTCTTAAATAGTTGTGGTACTACTTAGAATCATGCAATCGCAGAACGGTTTCGGTTGGAAGAGACCTTCAAGATCATTGAGTCCAACCTTTGTCAAGTCACGGTTTGAAGTGGCTTTTTAATTTTGGTTTTTTTTTTCCACCCATGACATAATCTTGTCAGGGATATCCCAGCATCATTAGCTCTACTGTTGCCTGTCAAAATATGACCGGATATACTTTGTCACAAGTCAGAAGTTCAGCAGATACCAGTTTTTAAGGATATATATATAGCTGTAGATCTGTTTTCCTGCTCACATGCACGGCTTTTCTTGAAGTCGAGGTAGGGGTGAATATTATAAACCCAAGCATGGACTCTGTAATAAGTACTTTTAAAAAGCTGTTGCAGGTAAGAAAGGTCTTTTTTTAGGAACATCGATATAACAAGGAGATTGCAACAGTCACTTCCAAATTAGAAATACTCGCAGTGGCTTTGCTGTGCCACGAGCTGCTTCAGCACTTGGTGGGAAGCTCAAATAACGGGAGGACGCTCTGTCAGAGAGAACAAACAATGCAGTGGATAATAGCAGGAGTTTCAAAGGATTTGTAGGCTAAAAATGTGTTTGCCTTTTTCTCTGACAGTCTCATAGCTGGCATGAGATGAATATGGAAGCCATTATTTCAACAAATAAAGACCTCGGGGTTCTTCTTTCTTTTTCAGTCTGCTTTAAAATGGTTCCGAGAAACATTTTGTTAAACATTGATGATATAAGTAAGCGTAATTTGTAAGGTGCTTAGCAAGTCGTCATTTCTGGATAAGAAAAATGAATTTTTAAAAGTGGCACCTCTAGAAAGAATAATATGCATGTTGTACAAAGACACGGACTTTTTTCCGTAAGGCAATAATTTATACATGAATGAAGCAATGACTCGTTTTGTTTCACAGCCTTCTGTGTCAAAGCAGCATTTACTTTTATTATAAGATTTCTCTAGAATTTCCATAGAAATAAGAGTTGACAATGAAGCTCAAAGGTAAGAATACGGTCATGGTGTTAGTTTGCAGCGCTCAGTGGTTTCTTTTCAGTGAGGCCTGAGCCTTCTATATTAACATATGTGTTATAATTCTTTCCTCTTTTCTTCAAATACTGTTAATCATAGGTGGCCACGGTATCAGAAAAATCTCGCATCATGGAACTAGAAAGAGATCTAGCATTGCGGGTGAAGGAAGTAGCTGAGCTCCGAGGGAGATTAGAGTCTAGTAAACACATCGACGATGTGGACACTTCTCTTTCGTTGTTACAAGAAGTCAGTTCTTTGCAAGAAAGAATGGCCACGCTTAGCAAAGAACATCAGAACGAGATGAATTCACTGAAAGAGAAGTTCGGCATTAGTGAAGAGGCATTGCAGAAAGAGATCAAATCCCTTTCAGCTTCGAATGAGAGAGTGGCAAAAGAAAACGAGTCCTTGAAAACGAAGCTGGATCACGCCAACAAGGAAAATTCCGATGTAATAGAGCTATGGAAGTCGAAGCTGGAGTCTGCAATTGCCTCCCATCAGCAAGCAATGGAAGAACTAAAAGTTTCTTTCAGCAAGGGTGTAGGGGCTGAGACAGCAGAATTTGCCGAGTTAAAGACTCAGATTGAGAAGATTAAATTAGACTATGAAAATGAGATGTCAAATTTAAAGCTGAAGCAGGAAAATGAAAAATCTCATCATTTAAAAGAGATAGAGTCGCTGAAAGCAAAGCTGTTGGCAGTCACAGAGGAGAAAGATCAAACCCTGGAAAGCCTGAAGACCAAACTGGAAAGCGTGGAAGATCAGCATCTAGTAGAAATGGAAGACACTTTAAACAAATTGCAGGAAGCTGAAATAAAGGTAAAGGAGCTAGAGGTACTGCAAGCCAAGTACAATGAACAAACCAAAGTTATTGATAGTCTTACACCACAGATCAAAGCTGCTGAAGAAAAGCTTTTGGACCTTGCTGCACTTCAGAAAGCCAATTCTGAAGGTAAATTGGAAATCCAGAAACTTAGCGAGCAGCTTGAGGCAGCTGAGAAACAAATTCAGAATTTAGAGACTGAAAAGATTGATGGAAGTAGCAAGGTTTGTATCAACATCCATCCTTTTATTTTTGCTTTCTTTTTATTTTACATTTGTACTCTTCTCATCTGCTGTAGCAAACACATCACAGAAAAAAAAAAAACAAGCTTTATTGATTGTGTATCATGATACCATCTGAGGAGGTTTAGAGAAAGCGATCGCTGGGTCATGACAGGTTTCGAGTGCTCAGTCTGCACCACTAAGCAAAAGAAAACGAAACTCTTTCTGTACCTTTGGCATGCCTCTGCTGGAAGCTTTGTGTTACGGAAAAGTTAGCTTGGCTCATTTGGGAGAAGAATCCACGTATCATACCCGCTTTTAACGTTTGGTGGTAGAGGTATTCACATAAAAGGTGACTTGGGTATCAGTGGAGAAGTGTTGCCTCTGTACCTTCTCTGCTTTGCCTCTCATTAAACAAGATGATGGAAGAGGCTACTAAAAACACAGGAAAGTTAAAAAAGATCCTGGTGGAACGACAAGGGTAGGCAGCAATGCTGTTGGGTGCTCCTTTGCAGCAGTATCACTGCAGCGTGGTGTATCTTACCAAGATTTTTCTTGGGTTTGGGTGAAACGTCAGCTTCAAGTTGATCAAGTGGCATTTCGGTACTTGAAAGTTGTTCCACCGCTGCAACTAGGAACAAAGGTGTGACGACACTGTTTCATCTTACGGGTTCCTCCACATCCCCAAGCTAGAGCTTTAACGGTAAGAGTAGTGGGAAAATAACTGGAAATAGCTTTCCTAAACCCTTCGCAGATGGTTCCAGGGTACTGCATTTCTATGGACCTGTGACTCTTTTTGAGGTCGCAGCAGGTTTCTGCACTACCTCTGGGTGTGGTACAGAGCCTTTTGAAAAATTACAGCCCTGCGTGTGTCTGAATCGCCAGTATAATGCAGAATTGATAAGTTAAAAAATTAAAAATGTAAAGAACTAAAACTGCTCGTTCAACTAATGCTGGAAGTTTCTTTTGAAAACTTGAATGTACTCAAAACTGTCTGCCATTAAATAATGTTTTCAGCATTAATTCCAAGTGAACTAAATTTCAATGATTTCAAATAATTCCAAGATGCAAGTAGTACTGTGATGTATGTGATCATCAGTGGAAATCACCTTCACTCTGTTAACACATCACCTTTTTTTTCTACAGTTTGTTTTTTATTTTTCATCTTAGAGTGGTTTTTGATATTATAGTTATTTCTTTCAGATTCAACTTTTAATTTTCCTATTTTTTCATTCATGTTTTTAATTTTATTTTACTCCATTTCATCGTCCTTGTTAGGCTAGTAATCTGGCCAAAGAACTGCAGGGCAAAGAGCAAAAGCTTCTTGACCTTGAGAAAAACTTGAGTGCAGTAAATCAAGTTAAAGATTCTTTGGAAAAGGAACTTCAAGTTTTGGTGAGTAATACCCAAAAATTTTGACTTTATCCTTTGGCTTTTGGTTTTCTTGGCGAGAGTGTAACTGAAATCTGTGGATCAACCCCGAGCAAAGTCTTTCAGAGCTATTTTACTCATGAGAAGAAGGTTTGTGACTCACAGGATCTGTCTCAGAATGGGAAGAGCATTCTGAGTTCTGGGATATCATATGTTTTGTCTAAGTAGAAGTCGTCTGTTCACGTTGTTCAGATAAACTGTTAAACCAAATCAAAAGCAGCATGTAGTTTCAATTTAGGCTACTCCTTAAGGAATGCAGGGCCTTTTACTACAACGGTTGCACAAGTGAACGCATGGTAGACCTGTGTCTTACACACGATTTTTGACCGCGTTTTTCTTCTGATGCGTCATTTTGCAAATTTACTTAAATTTGCAAGTATTTTGTAGTTGGATGAGATTTTCCTGAGAAACCATGCCAGGATTAGTGACAAAAAGACATGCCTTTTGGTTTTACGCTCCCTGTGATAAAATTTTTCCATGGCCATAGGAAATATTTGAAGTCGGTGGAAGAGTCTCACTTCTTACCTTCCTCAGTATCCTCCCTTTACAGCCTAGCGTCTCTCCCTCCTGCTAAAGCTGGAAAACACTGGTATGAGATCAATCTCAGGGTTGCAGGCGGCCACTGTGCAGCTTCTTGCATTGAGACCCAGAAATCGCGTCTCCTACGCTGGACTCTGTGGCTGCAGTTGTGTTGCTGTACTAGCTGATGGAGAAGTTATTTGGAATATTTAGGGACTTGCTTGCAACCAAGGCAAGGGAGAATCTTGCTTTTTGTTGCTGGATATATCTATGCTAAACTGTAATTCAAAACCTTCAGGTGTTTTTATGGCAGGAGTGAAGACTGTTCTATTTTGTGCTTGAAAAACACCTAATATAAGTGCAGTGGTTGAATTATCCCGCTCTTACCAAACCTTACTGTAGTTTTTTATCATTTTTCAGAAAGAAAAGTTTACTAGTGCAGCTGACGAAGCAGAAAACGTTCAACAAACTATGCAAGGTATGTCTGCTGCTAAACTAAACAAAGGACTTAAAATAAGAAAATCGATGCTGCAAAGTAAAGATGGGGTTTTTTTCCCATGTGTTTTCAAATTCACACACCTGCTGGTACAGCAGTTTCAGCACCTGTGAGAAGGACAGGATTGCTTGCAGCCTCTTAAGAGTAATACACCTTGCAAGTAGGTGGAATTGTCTTCATTGAAGTAGTTACTAACTTTGTTTTCAAAATTTTACTTGCGTAGAAACAATAAAAAAACTAAACCAAAAAGAAGAGCAGTTTGCACTCATGTCTTCAGAACTGGAACAGCTGAAGTCTAGTTTGACTGGTAAGGAAGTGATAAAATGGAATGTTCTTAAAAATGCATCAGCTTTGCTTTCAAATGCCTCCTGCTCAGCTCACCACATCAAAATATATAATGCTTTCACAAATGCATATGCCCCCCAAAAAGCACCTTTTTTCTGGGCAGAAAACAGCTTTTGTGGCACCGTGGCACACAGCAAGGTGACCGTGATGTTAAGGAAATAGAGCGGTACAGCAGTAGACATCCTGGCTGAGTGTATTGCAGATCAATAGCTAAATTAAATTCTTGCTTGACATTGAAACAAAATCGTGTTGTGTTGATGGTCTAATACCAGACAAAGGCTTGGGGACCGGACTGAAGCATTACAAACGTTAGGGTAATTAATTCACAGAAGCCTTGTCCTCACAGTGCTTTCTTTTTAGGGACATCAAAAAGATAGTACATTAGTCTGGTTGTCTTCCTATCATGTAGGAGAAGAGTCCTCCCATATCTTTCTAGTTGTACGTCTCGATTTAAAACCGATGTAGAAGGAAATTAAGAATGATGATGTACCCTGTCAAGAAGCCTTTCCAAGGCATTGTTGGGACTGTAGAAGTGAGCCTGAGGAGTGCTCTTGCCCTTCATGGCAGTGCCTGCCCTACACTGAGCTGTTTTATTGCAGTAGCTTCACGCTGCTTGCGCTGTTTGCCTTCTGCTGCTCTGCTAAACAGCTGGCGAGTCGCCTGGCCTGGGAGATGCTTGAACCTCTGCTACGATACCGCTGGGTTACCCTCGGGTATGGGTAGATCTCATATCAACTTCTCGTGGCCTGAAGTGAAGTGGATCACTTCAGAAAGAAACGAGTTCCTGACTAGTTGCTTCTTTACTATTTCTGAAGAATTCTTGACCTTCTGCTACAGCTAACAGTTCAAAAGTCAAGCAACCATAATTTTTAATTTTAAAGGGGTAATTTGCAAGCTCTTGTAGCATCGATATTGCTCTGCTTATAGCCCTTACCATCTTCTAGCTGGTCTGTGCATACCCGTTTTCTTAAACTTACTAGACTGCTAACCTTTGTCTTGCTCAGAGATGGAGAAGAAACTGAAGGAGAGAGAAGAGAGAGAACAGCAACTGATAGAAGCTAAAAGCAAACTTGAAAATGATATCGCAGAGATCATGAAGTCTTCAGGAGACAGCTCTGCCCAGCTTACGAAAATGAATGATGAGCTCCGGTTAAAAGAAAGGTATTCCGTCACTCTGGGAACGTTTTCACAGCAATTCTTTGCTCCTGCGCTCCCAGCTTCTCCTTTGATCTTTTTGTAAATCTCTGAGGAAGATACTCCCGAGTGTCACATTGATATGACAAATGATCTTATTCTATCAAACTAAATTAATCAAAGCAGTCTCCTCAGAGTGATTTGAAGAGCATCTAACACTTATAATTCTAAAATTCTTATGTAACATGCTTCTCATGGCCCAGAGTAAACAACGCTTTTAATAATCTCGGCTGTTTTCTAATTGTGCTCCGTAATTACTTGATTACCTGATGAACTTGATTTATTCTGATACATAAAAGATTTGGTTCACATTTTTGTCTAGCAAGAGAAAATGTGTTTTGTTTCAAATAAAAATTGTATGTACTGTAGTTGTTCTTTATCTTTACAAACCCCTAGACTGGAGACAAAGTAACTGGCCACTGTGTTGCTCTGCACATGAGCAAGTGCTGGGTCTAGCTTGCGTATATTAAATTTAGCAGAACATTCCCTATATGTTAAATAATTAAATCTCTTTCTAAATGCTTGGTCAGAATATAGAACTTCAGCATAATTCAGTCTTTCATCTCCTGTGCTTGTGATGCTGTCAGCAAAAAGTAATGTTCTTTTATTTGGTCTTTCTAGGCAGTTGGAGCAAATACAACTTGAGCTTACAAAAGCAAATGAAAAGGCTGTTCAGCTTCAGAAAAATGTGGAGCAGACAACACAGAAAGCTGAGCAGAGTCAGCAAGAAACTCTCAAGATTCATCAAGCAGAACTGAAAAATATGCAGGATCAACTAATGGACATGGTAAGAAGAACTTTAAAAAGCACTAGCTACCTCTGTGCAGATTAGTTAAGAGTCCCACTGCTGCTTTAACTGTGCTCCAATTGTTCTGTCTTCTACCAGAAAAAGCAAATTGAGATGAGCCAGAATCAGTATAAGGACCTTCAGGCAAAGTACGAAAAGGAAACTTCCGAGATGATCACTAAACATGACGCGGATATCAAGGGGTTTAAGCAGAACTTGCTGGATGCAGAAGAGGCACTGAAAACTGCACAAAAGAAGAATGACGAGTTAGAAACGCAGGCTGAGGAGCTGAAAAAGCAAGCGGAACAGGCCAAAGTACGTATACCTCGGTACTCTGCAAGTAATTTTTAAGTCTGAACCTTTCGGTTTCAGCAAACCACTGCTTTTTTTCCTGGATTCACCATTCCGTAGATTTTCACAGACTTTATTTTTGAACTTTTCCAGGGTAGATTGATATTGGTTAGGCAAGGGAAGCAAACGTGACCAATTGGTTGTCTTCTCTAGATTACACAAGAATCCATGAAATACGGTTCTATGGCATTAACATTTCATCTTCACGGACATCTGACTCAGCACAGTCAGTTGGAGCGAAACGTTATTCTCTGTTTATTAAACACATGAATTTTAAAATATTTTGCAAACTGTTTCATTTTAAAGTGTTACCTGGAGTTTTGTTTTGTAGTACGACCCCATATTATGTGCAGCTATTTAATAGCACTTGACTTCAGTAATTTTTTTCCTCCTGTTTCCTTGACATTACTGCTTGCTTTCATCCCTTATTAGTTATTTGCTTTAGTCTGTTTTATGCTTTAACGACATATTTAGTGTATAAATTGACACACGACTTAACTTGAAACGCACCACTGATGTGGTGTGTTTTGTTAAATGAATTATGACAGTATATTTTGGACAGAATTTTGGAGAGAATTATCTACAGGAGGTGAATTTGAAAATTGGAATGCCATATCTAATATAAACCCCTGCATTTTAATTCACCCAGATTCTCGTGAAATCGTTCTGTGGCTTTTCTTTCTGAGTAACTTAGATTCAGAAAAATTTGTTGAGAGTAGTTTTGAAGACAAGACAAAGTCTTGAATGGAGGAACCTTCAAACCATCTCTTTTTTTTTTTTTTTCCAATCGTTATTATTTAACCACTGAAAAGTTTTCTTGCGGATGGCAGGTGATATGGAATGGAATGCCAGGGGTGGCTGTCAGCAGCTGACTTTGCTCAGGGACTGTGTGTCAGTGTATACACTGGTTTAAAACTTAAATTCCAATAACTCTATTTGCCCTTAAACAACATTTCTCATTTGTCTGCTTGACTTCATTTTTGTTTTCCCTTCTCCCTGACTTTATTTCTCTAGTCCTTAAGCTCTGAGTTAGCATCAGCCAGGAAAGAAATTGAACTAATGTCAGACAAGACGAGGGATTTGATATCAGAAAAAGAGACTTTGGCACAGGAGGGGAATGCTTTAAAATTAGAGAAAGGTGCCTTGTTGTCAAAACTTCTAGAACTGGAGTCAAAGATTTCGTTAATGCAACAAGACCGCGAAGAACTTCAGAAAATAATTGAAGAACTTAATTCAGAAAATAAAAAAGTCCTAAAGCAGAAGGAAGAAGCTGAAGCAAAAAGCCAACAGGAAAGCACAGAAAAGGTAGCACTGATTTCTGAGAAAAGCAAATTACTCTCTGAAATAGAGGCAGCACAGACAAACCTTCTGAAGGTAACTCAAGAAAATGATGCTCTCCGGTCTTCAGAGTCAGCCTTGCTCCAAGAGCTGAAAGATCTTCAGGCCAACAAAGATGCCGTGGATGCGGTGTGTCAGAAACATGTCAAGGAACGGGAGGAACTGGAGAGTTCTCAGAAGAAACTTTTGGAAGAGAAAGATGCAGTTGTTAAAGACAAAGATGATGTTATTCAGAAGCTGGAAAGTTCTCGTGAGGCCCTAGCCAGAGATCAAAGAGAGCTGCTGCGAGAAGTGTCAGCTCTGACTGCAGAGAGAGATTCAGTCCTAGGGAAACATGCAGATCTTACAAATACACATGAAGCCTTAAAGATTGAAATGAACAGTCTATTGCAGGCGAATGGGAGTCTGCAGTCTGAGAAGGAGACACTTCTTAAAAGCATGGAAGAGCTGCGTGTGAGTTTAGACAATACGGCTGGCGAAAAGCAAGCTTTAAAAGTGAGAGCAGAAGCGATGCAAGCAGAGCTAGAGACAGAACAGAACGAACTTAAAAAAGCGATGAAAGACAATACAGAGTTGAAGGATTCCCTTGCTAGTCTCTCTTGTCTTCTTGAGGAAACTAAAGCCGAGAGAGAGAGATCCGATTCTGAATGTGTCCGGTTACTCGAGGAAAAAGAGGCTCTTTCTTTGTCAGAGCGAGGGCTTTTGGCTGAGAGGGAGGAGCTGTTAAATGAAAAGAAGGCAATTACTGAAAAGCTTGCCAAGACCACGGCAGATGCCTTACTTGCTGAGAGAGTCTTCACTGAAAAAATAAATGAACTGAATGTAGAAAAGGAATCTATTTTTCATAAGTCGTTGCAATTTGAGAGGCACAATGAAGCTCTTCTCCAAGAGAAGAATGAATTGGAGAGCAAATGCTTGTTGCTTCTTGACGAGAACAAGTCTTCTGCAAACACGGTTTCTGATCTGAAGAGAGAATGTGAACTGGAAGTCTCGGCAAAGAGAGCTCTGGCCCAAGAGAACACCGTGCTCCAAGATTCCATTGAAGCCCTCAAGGAAGAACTAAGTAAGAAGACTCTAGAAAATCAAGAACTAATAGCCTGTAAATGTGACCTCTCCAATCTTCTGAAAGAGGCCCAGGAAGCCAAAAGAACTTTAGAAAATGAATTGGCTGCTGTGTCACATGCTGAGCAGGTCCTGTCGTCTTCACTCAAGACCTGTTCCTCTGATAGGGAAGTGCTGACCAGAGAAAGGGCCGAACTGCAAGAGAAGTGTCAGAAATTAAGTGGAGAGGTTGCAGTTATGAAAGAAAACTTAACCACAGAAAAGGAAGCTAGAAAACAGGACAAGGAATCATTTTTGTTGGAACTTACGGAACTTCAAAGCAACATCAGTGTCTTAGAGAAGGAGATAGAAGAGCAGAGAGAGAAAACCAAAGAATTTCTAGCTGAGAAAGCACTTTTCATTCAGGAGAAAGAGAAATCTGAAGGTAAACTGCTGGAAATAATGCAAGAGAACAAAACCCTCCATGCAGAGACAGAGCAGCTCACTTCCAGCATTGAACAACTGAAGAGTGACTTTGCCTCTTTGTCTAAATCGAAAGCAGAGCTCCAGGGCTTGCACAGCCGTGTCTCCGAGAGGCTAGAGGTGGCGGAGGAGGAGAGAAGAAAGTTGCTTCAGGAAAATGAAAGCCTGCTTGCTGAGCAGAAGAGCCTGCTCGTCGTTAAGGAACATGTACTGCAGGAGAAAGAGAAATTCTCCAAGGATTATTATAAATTGCGCGAGGAACTAGCGCTTTTAGAACAAACTAATAGTGACCTCTCAGGCAAATTGCTGGTGTTGCAGGGCAAAAACGAGATGCTGCAGGAGGAGATGAACAATCTGGCTTTGAAACTAAACGCAGTTGAGACTCTCCAGGCCCAAACGGTAGCGCAAAAAAATGAGGTATCGAGACACACAGTTAAAATAACCAAGTATGGTCGTACTAATACCAAGCACTAACCCAGCGGTTTCCTCTCTGCACAGTCGGCGTTTCCTCTCGGTACCAACAGGCTGGGGTTGTGATCCCTCTCGGTACATTGCTTTGGGTTGTTCTTTTTCAAGTTGTGAGTCTGAAAGACACTTTAATATTTTTTTAAAAGTATTTCTAAATGTAAAAGCCTATGTTGTGGCCGAATGTTGCAAGCAAACAGCGTAAACTGTGAATAAAAGGAAATTTTCTTTCCTGAATCTGGGGAGAGGAATGGAGCAGCTCCTTCTGTGGAAGTGCTCCGTGGCTTAAAAGCTAGAGTAGTCATAAATAAGGTCTTAGATTAGATCTTTGGGCTTTTTTATGTTAAATTACAGCAAACCACAAATTTGAGTTTCTCAAAAAAATACAAACCAACATACAGCTCCTATAATTGGATCAAAAGCAGTGTAAGTACCATTTAAATTTATGTTGTAGGATTTTCAGTCTGTTAAAGACGTGGAGAGTTCTAGTGTTCTTTTTATTCACAGAAGTATTTTGTATTCACCGCCAACAAATTCTCCAAGTATTTTGAACTTCAGTTTTTGTGGCTTGAAGCCCATAAAATCAATTTGAATGCAAATTGGAATCAACTTTTCCAATAGGAATGTATTATCCCTACCTGAGTATTTTAATATTCTGGTGAAGTGTTTTCTTTTATGAAGGCATAATGAACAACACTGAAAAAAATGCAATAATTTGCCTTATCCCATACCTAATTTTTAATTTTTTTGTTTTTCCAAATTTTAGCTGCTTTTTGTAATTCCTCATTTTCTGAAAGCAGAGCAGTCTGTTGGAAGTGAATATGGATTGAACTACTACTGTCTGAAGGGGTTAGAAGTCTAAGAGCAGTCACAGTGGTAGCAATTAGAAGTCCAGCAACTAAAAAAGAAGCAGCGGGCTTCCTTGGTGTTGACACAAGCATGGGGTTATGATCTATTTCTGCATGGATTTGAATCTTCTCATGTCCATTTATTTTTATACTTTATGCAGCTTCAAAATGCAAATAAATTCCCAGTTGAAGTCCTTGTTTAATTGGAAAGCAGCTGACAAACTGTGGAGCTGTGCATAAAGTATTGTGGTTCATCTTTTGCTTTCAGAGCAAAGAGTCTTTTTTTATTTATTTTTAAAGAGTCTTTATTTTTATTTTTATTCCCCCCTTTATATATAGGCTGCCAAAATGGCAGAAGATGTGTTCCAGACCGTGGAGAAGGTGACCAAAGAGAAGGATGCCATTCACAAAGAAAAGATTGAAACTTTGGCCTCTTTGGAGAACTCTAGGCAGACAAACGAGAAGCTACAGAATGAAGTAATCCCATTTAAATGCTTCTGTGTGAAAAGTTGGGCTTAGTTTGTAAGGGACAATTCTTGAATTACAGAGAACGCTCTTTTGCCTCACAGCATCTGGTCTAAACATTGAACTGTCATCTTCTTCCCTGCACATCTTGGGCACCCTGTGGCTTCTTTTTGATGGTGCTTTCACCTTTTGCAGCTCCCATAGTAGTGGGGAGTGAACAGCTGGGCTGACCCAAAAGCCCTGGCTTTTGCTGGAGTGACAATGATTTCCAACGAGATCCAATGACTCGAGAGTTAAAAGCGGTGACATTAATAATGGCTGGGGGTTCCCTTTCTGGATTAAAAAAAAAAATAAAGGAAAAAAGCGCCACCAACAAATCCACAGGGTCCTGTAATGCCACGAGAATGGCTGAAGATTATCTGTTATGTAATAAAATGTGTCGCTGAACGCGAACAAATAAGGTTCACGAGCTGGTGGTGTTTACGTGGTAGAAGCGAGCTCAGTAAATGGATAGAGCACAGCTGAACAGATGCAAGGAGATCTCTGGAAGGACTCTGTTTCTTATGGTTGCAAGCACAAGGTTCAGGCTTCAGTTTCTCAGAATTTAAGGTAGGGTGAAGCAGAAGATTTTTATCAGTTAAAGGGATAAAGATCAAGGGGGCAGCTAATTTTGTTTTTTCAATTAATTTGAATTTGAGAAAAAGTGCTTTGGGTCTTGTAGCATTTAGAACAGAGCTGTTTGGAGCTTTTCCTTTGATACCAGGGTCTATACATCAGGTTACTGTAAGCTGCTCCTCAATGGCCTTGGATTTCTTTGTGCTCAACTTGAATGCAGCAAGTCTCGCAGCATTTCTTGTTAGAGAAATGCTTCTCAGGACCAACAGACTGAGTTAATTTAAGGACTGAAGATAGGAGGAAGTGGAACAGCTCAGCACAGGCCCTCGTTTTGCTGGATATCCTTTTCTGAGTGCTACACATGAGAACTGTACAGTTTCCTTAGGTAATGCGGGTTTTTTTTCCTCTTTAAGTTGGACATGCTTAAACGAAACAACCTGAAAAATGAAGAGGAACTTAATAAATCAAAAGAGCTTCTAAATCTGGAGAACAAGAAAGTGGAAGAGCTTACAAAAGAATTGTAAGTATTTCAATGTTAATCTGTTAAACTATTCCTTTGTAGTTACATTTACCTTTGATTTTTTTGAAAAATTGTGTTTCAGTACCTCTCTGGTATGCTCACTTATAAAGCAGATATTAGATGGAAAATAAGTATTCATTTGACACACGTAAAGCTTGAAATCGGAACGTTGCTCCTGAATTGCTGAAGGGCATTGAAGCAAAAGCTTCACTGCAGGCTTTGTTATAAATACTTTGTTTGTTGGAGGAACTATAGAGTTCTGCCACCTGAGGGCACTAGATTATTTTTAAAGCATTATTATAAAGAATTTGTTCCGATTTAATGACAAGTACACTTAGAGTGTCAAGTGTTTTGAAGGGGCTTTGTTTATAGAAAACCTGGTTCTGCTTTTATTTTTCATTGATGGCTTTACCCATTTTATTCCCGTTGCCCCACTGTGCACTCATTTCCTAACTGGTGCACTACAAGTGCTACGTATAGTATGTAGAACTGGAGTTAATTGCTTCTCATTTGAGGTGCTTCGTTTGAGAAACCACCTCTTACTCACTCCAGACGAACGATGTGTAATATTGCGCACAGACAAATGAAGCGCAGATCTGATATCGTAGAATGGGCTAGGCTGGAAGGGACCTTAGAGATTCTGTGATTTAATCCAACCTCCCTGTCATGGGCAGGGATGCCTCTCAGCTAGATCAGGCAACACATGGGGACCGAACGGGGATCAAGTGCTTTGTCCTGTGGAATCTCGTCATATCTAAGCTTCTGGTGTGCCACTGTGAACAAAACTCCTTGTTACTGCTACCCCGCAGTAGCTACGCGTCCCCCAGCTTTCAAAGATGTCATGCATTAAATGACAAATCTCTATTCCCACCTGCACTCTGAGAAGAATTTCTTTACTCATGGAGCGAGAGCTGGAATTGGGAGGGAGAGCTAAGAGCAGCTTTGGCTAATTATTATTATTATTATTATTATTGTTGATAGCTCCATAAGTCGTTTTTGTGACAGTTCTTAACCGCTGCTCTGTGCTGAAAACAGGGCACGAAGGAAATCAGCACACAGAATTAATGCTAAGTTTCTGTGGCACTGACAGCTTTTACTGTGTGCTTTTAAAAACCTACATGCTTGTGTAGACAGCAGCCTCCTTGCAGAAAGGCAGGATTTCATTCCCTGAGCAATTCCTACCTGCCTCAGTGCTCCTGGGAAATACCAGGGCAGAAGAATTATTTCCTGACCGGTTGCTCTTAGTGCTCGAACAGCGAGGGGCTGGCAGACTCTGGCATCATGGAACAACAAAATGTCTCAGACTGTAATTCGTCAAGCTGAAGTTATTTATAGACGATGCTTCCTTGAAAATCTTCAGCGCTGAAAGGTGTTCTCATGATCCCGATGGCTCTGTGGGGTTATTTTTCTTAAGGTTAATCTTAGTCATAGGCTAAGGTGATGTCTGCTTATCAGCGTGAGAGACATTGCGCGTAAGTGGGAGCTCATCTAGTTGTTTTCTGATCGAGCTTTGTTGTCCCAATTCTTTTGTGTGTTGCCTCGTTTTAACTAGAGTAAGGAATTAGCAGGAGAACTGGCACTTCTGGATGTTCTCTAGAGAGAAACACCTTCGAGAGGCCGCCCCTGCCTTAGCGAAGGAGAGCAAACCTCTCAGTTTAAAGTCCCTTGGTGCTAAACACAGGGGAACATTTCACACAAATCAACCCCGGTATCCTGCGTGCTTTTATTTTTTTTTTTTTTTTTTTATGTGAGCTGGCCTCTTTAGTCCAGTCTGGGTGGATCGGGTCAGAAACTGGCCCAGGTGAGACCAGACAGAAGAAGCAATTGGAAAATCATAGTCACGTTATGTGCCAGGTTTGAAAAGTAAATCAGACTTGCTTCTGTTAAAGTCTGCCCAATAATAAGTCCTTGTATTTTGAAGTGCTCAAACCTGTAAGTCACAAACAACTTCTGCTTCCCACGGACATAAAAGTATTTTTAATATTCCAGTCAGGGTTTAACTCTGGGTAATATTGGCACATGGGAGCACCAGGACTCCTTTTTATGAAAACAAAACACGCTCGTAAAATGTGCTGTTCAGTGAAATGAAGCTTGTCTTTTTTTTGTTCTTTTGAAAGATATTGTCAAATCTTACAAAAACTCTGTTAGTCATTTGTGTTACAGGCAGGCACGCAAAATATTTTTCTCAAAAATTTGTTGAAAATAAACTTACTTTAAGGAAACCACACATACTGGTAGCAACCCAGGCTAATGGAACCTGCAGATCCTTTCTTTTTTCTGACAGCATTTGTTTTGTCTCGTTTTTAGTTTTGTGCCTTTTAAAATAAGGGAATAGATTTGATACTTTACTGTTTTGCCTCCTGCGATCTTGCACATTCTTGTGTGTTTGGGTGTCAGACCTTGTAGGGAGTATTTAAAAAGGGAGAACTGTAAGGGGGGTGTTCCTTTCTTTTCTTTCCTTTTTCTCTCTTTCTTTCCTTTCTTTTTCTCTCTTTCTTTCCTTTCTTTTTCTCTCTTTCTTTCCTTTCTTTTTCTCTCTTTCTTTCCTTTTTCTCTCTTTCTTTCCTTTTTCTCTCTTTCTTTCCTTTTTCTCTCTTTCTTTCCTTTTTCTCTCTTTCTTTCCTTTTTCTCTCTTTCTTTCCTTTTTCTCTCTTTCTTTCCTTTTTCTCTCTTTATCTTCTCTTTGTTTTTTTTCATGCTTCTCTTGTTTTACTTCTGGCTACAAAGTTCACTTGTGAGCAAGTCCAGGCTATAACCCTCGCCAACGCTCTCGTCAAACCCTCCCCTGTATTTCCAAACCCGAGCAGTTGCTGACCAGTGGGAGCTCACAGACCTCACGCTCCCAACTTACCGCCCATTTCTTTTGAGCATCTGGTACACTTGAAGACAAGGGAGTTTCGCTTTTCAGGGTTAAACCCGCCTCTGTGCATCGGAGGTAGAGATTGACACCTTCATCATAGAACCCACCAGCCACGTGACCTGGATGTATTTTTCCAAGCTGTGAAGCTGAATCTCTCCCCCAGTTTTTTCTTGCCTCTCGCGTTCCTATGGTAACGATGCACTCTCTGTCCTCGCAGCGAAGCGCTGAAGCTGGCAGCAGCTCAGAAGTCCCAGCAGCTCGCCGCTTTGCAAGAGGAGAACGTGAAACTTGCCGAGGAGCTGGGCAGGAGCAGGGACGAAGTCACAAGTCACCAGAAGGTAGAGGGGCTCGGCCGGTTCCTGGGTGGTGGTGGCGAAAGCGCGCTCTGCCCGCCGCTGCCTGGGGGACATCGTGCTGCATGTTTCCGTGCTTGAGAGAGGAGTTGCTCTGAGAGTGTTTTAAAATAAATTTGGAAGCACCACCTGCACGGGGAGGTTAGAACTGCAGGCTGGCGGGAGGTTACGTAACCCGTGGGGGATACTTGGGAGGCTTGGGAATAAGCGTAAATTAAATATGTTGTAGCCAGATGTATTAAGAGACACTTGCTATTTCTGTCGGGAATAATTTTGTTATACAACTGTGGTAATCTCCATCTACTCAGTACTAAGGAAATTTAGTTATTTAATTCTCCTTATTCCTGCTCTCCCTACCCGCTAAGAAAAGGAGTATTTAGGGTGTGTTTCCAAATATTATTTAAAACTACTTGGCTGGGCTCTGTCTCTAAAAAGCGCTGTGCACATCTCCTTGCTTGAACTTCATGCTGTGCACGCACGGGAGCAGTGCAGCAGCCAGGTAGTGGGTACTGGAGGGCTAGAACCGATGGGAGATGTTTTTCTGGTGGTAGTTTACTGCAAGATTCTCTTAAATTTTATTTAATTTTTACTATGGCATTTGAATGCGATATGCTATTGGAATCCTAAAGTGTGGGCTTAGTTACAGAGCTTATAACACTGGTACTTGCCAAGAGACAAATTAGATTTTCAGCCATTAAACGGGATGAGTTTGGTGTTGTGGAGCAGCTCCGGTGACGGCCACACCATGAAGGCATCTTTGGAAGATCTGACCCAAAAGCCGGAATGTAAAAGACATGAGTTTATTTATTGCCTTTCTGAGATGGCACTTGTGCAGAAGAGGGGTTTGCCTCTTGCCAGCAACAGCGGAACAGATCTCTTCCATCCTGCAACAAAAACTGGTATTTTTAAAGCCAAGAGGCTGACTTCTCCCCAAGAGAAATCCTGAGGATGAGTGGCTACAGATCTGGCGAGTTTCTAAACCCTTTTGTCCGCTGACAGGGGTAATGTATGAGCTGCTTCATCCTAAAGAACCTTTGGAGATGATTAACGAGAGTCCCAGACGTGTGGGCTCAGCCACTGACTCATGTCGCATCTGATAGTGGCGTGGTGAGAGAACGCTTTCATCCCAAACAGCCAGTGGGAGCTCTGTGCCCCGCTCCCACACGTTTTCTTAAATTATTTCAGAGTCTTTGAGGCAGCCTTTTATTTCCAGAAAGAGTTGTAACTTGGGAAGGATTCAGCAATGCTGGTCAAATCTTTTTGCCTCTTATATGTAGCAGAAAGTCTCCGAGGGCAGGGACCCTTAACCCCCAAGATGCAGGCTGGCATCTATCACTGCGATCTCAGCCCGTGGCCTCTGCTGTTTCCAGAGGACCTTGCGAAGGAGCGCTGCTCCCGCGTCCAGCCTGCTGCGGATCCGTCAGCAGGGATCCGTCTCTCGTTGCCAGCGTAGTCGGCTGTAACCTATGAAGTGCAGAGATTAGTCAGTCATCTTGCAAACTGGAATATTCTCAGTTCCCTTGTGCCGTGGCCTTTCCTGCCTGTGAGTAGATGGCTCCAAGATCAAAGATCTAGATCTGCTGGAGCTTGGAGAAGCAGTCTGTTTGCCTTCTTCAGCCCTTTGCGTTGCATTATGTCCTTTTCCGCGAGGAAGGTGTAATATGCGTCTTAGAAACGTGGCAACGCCGTCTGTTGCACTTTCTAAACATAGCATTTGGGCTATGGGGTCTTCAGGTCTCGTGAACCACGCGGCTTCTGAAGAGACTGGAATTCCAGGCAGCTCCGTTGTGGCAAAAGGAACAAAGGCAAAATGGTGTCACGTTGAAAATGTGGGTTTCCCGCTGGTGTCACCTAACTCAGGAGTGCAGCTCGTCTCAGTTCGGTCTCGTTCAGCTCCTGTTGGTGAACCGTGTGCTCCACCTGCCCAGAACTGTCTTTTTTCCTGGTTGCTCCTAAAAAACATTCCCTGTCTCATCTGCAGCCTGTGAAGCTCCAACCGCCCTTCTCAGGCTGAGAGAAACCTGCTGTCACCACGAGGAGTAGGATGCTTTTCCTGTTCCCTTTAGATCCTCCCCAACCTAAACTTAAAGTCCCCTTGTTCTACCTTTGACTCCGCTGAGTTCTCTTAATGAGGTGACAAGAAAACCTGCCAGCCTGGAGAATTCCTGTCTCGGGGATCCCCACCACCACTCCTGCCCTGGGTCGGTGTATGTGGGGTGCGGGCACTGAGTTGCAGCGTGCTTTGGGTTCTCTGGGTTCAGGCTGGCTCTTCCTGCGAAGAATCACCATGTTAGACTTTTAGAGAACAAGTGTCCGTGGTGGCAACAAAGAGGTTTAATGTAGAAGAGGGAGGCTCGGTGCAGCTGAAAAATTGGGCAGTAGGAAGGAAAGCATAGAATGTGGCAGGGCTTTGGTCTGTTTGAGTTTCTGTGCATGTGCCTGTTAAAATGCAGTAAGAAAGGTAGCAAGCATATGTTTTAAGTATTTTCAGCAGTCGCCATAGAAACTATATAAATTCCAGCAAGTGTGTTAGTCGATTGGGTTAGTGAATCTGTGGCTGCATGTGACACACTTTGCAAAATTAATGAATACTCTTTCATGAATGATTTATCCTGACATCTAAAGGTTAAAGTGTCTTGTACTAAAGATGCTGAGGGGTGCTTTTCTATATTGATCCATAAATAATTAGCTGTTTGTAATTAGTTAAAGATTCCTGGTCAGATAGACAGTGAGCTCAGGGAACTCTTCTGACCTCAAATTATTTGTTGTGCTATTTTGGGAGCCTCAGACCTCCCCAGACGTTTTAACTTCATTGGAAAAATCATAGAAACACCTGCTAGCTCTGCTGGTCCATCTTTTATTAAAGGTATGTGAGAAGTCCGCTCTGAGGTTAATGAGAAAGTGAGTGGATTGCTGGAGAAATGTTGATGAGAGATCGGGTGCAATTTTCTCACCTTCTGCCATGAAGCTGCTCAGGGCTTGATCCGTGGCTCATGCAGCAGCAGCAGGGTTGTAGAAGCTGCACAGCTGCCCTGACATCTTGTTCTCCTTTACTTTTCTCCCTTTTCAGCCCACTCCTATCTTGGTCTGTACAAAAATCTCTCCACAGCCAGCCAGGGAACTAAAAGGGAAGAGAGATGCAGGGTTTACGCTCACGATCATGGAGCATTTCATCTCGTTGAGGCTTACACGTGAAACATTTCTCAGAATTCTCGTATTGTTTTTTCCTACTCTCTTTCTGTCATCAGCCTGTGCAGATGTAAGGAGTTGATAGAGGCTGCCTCTGTGCAGGAAACAGAGAAATGTTCTCCGAAGCAGGGGGTGAGATTGGTGCTGCTGGTGAAATCGCTGGGTTTGTTGCCCGCGGGAAAGATTTGGGCATATCCCTGTAGCGCAATGGCTGCTAAGAGGCCGCTGTCCTTGAGGGGTACAATTTGATTTGCTTTAACACTAATGAATATAAGTCTCTCTACAGCCTTCTAGAATCTATTTTTTATATCAATAAAATTATGTCCGATTAACCCCAGCAAAACGCTACCAATTAATTTTAAACCTGGAAGGCTTAGCAGCACTGCAGTCCGAGAAGGGAGAAGGTAAGTTGCCAGAAAATAGGGAGGAGACAGTTTCTCTCTGTAGTCCCGGAGGCTGGCAGACAGGCTTCCTTCCTGCTGCAGCTTGCTTAACGCTTGCTGTGCCTCTCTGTGCCCAGCCTGAATGGCTGCAAAGTGCTGAAAGCATTTAGGCAGTAAGAGAGTATTTGCCCTTGTCCCGGGGCTCGGAGGTTTCTGTTACAGATGCACGTCCTGCTCGCCTCCTGGACAAACCCTGAAAGCTTGGGAAATCCCAGCAGAGGTTGGCATTCAAGTCAAGGTGCAGGGAGCTGCTGCTGCAAGCGGTTCTGCAGGGCAGTAATTGCTCACCTTGGCTGTTCAGTAAGAAGAAAGAAGATGATGAAAAATAATTAATTGGCCTGAAAAATATTCAATTTCCTAATCTGATCAGAAGTTTGGTTCCCCTGGTGTTTCCGGGGCAGGGCTTTTCGGTTTTGTTGGCGTCCAAATGATGGTTGGTCACTTTGTTTGTCCTTTCCTAAACCTACCTGTGCCTCTCAATTTGAACCCCAAGAACCTGCAGCAACGCTATTTTCAGTCGAAGGCTTTACTAGTTGTAAGGGCTTAAGGTGGCCCCGTTGAGTTACAGGCTCAGGATACAGTAACAAACACCAGACCGGCAGCTTTAGGGATCAATAATTTACCTCGAAATGTGGTACATAACAAATACAGATCAGGAGCGCAGTGATCCAGGTCAGAACAGCAGCAAATCCAGTAATTCACTGATACTGGGCTACACTTACTTGCCAGATGCACGAAGGCTTTTACGGTTCTCTTTAGTGGGGCTCGGGAATCCCGTCGGAGGCGCTGCCAACCTCACACCTCTCCATGTGCACAGGGTGTGAAAATATGAAATAAAGCAGTAATTGCCCCTCCCCAGATCACATCGTTGGTCACTGAACGGTTTGTGTTCATGTGTTTGTGTTGTCCTAGTATAAAATTGATTACTTGGAGGATTTTTAGGCTCTGTAGCCTCTTCCATGTTTGTTTTATGGTTAAAATGATACATATTATACTAAGGTTTTATGGCTAAAATGATTTCTATTATACTAAAGTTTTATGGTTAAAATGGTTTCTGTTATGTTAAGGTTTCATGGTTAAAATTATATCTATTACTAAGGAAACAACCCTTAGTGTATTAACTGTAGTCTTTTTTGTACTTGTGTTTCAGCTGGAAGAGGAGAGATCAGTACTCAATAACCAGTTATTAGAGATGAAAAAGAGGTAAGTTGTTTTTTCTGACACGTGTTTAACTACACAGTCCTACAGAAAAACACAATACAAAAGGTCTACTAGGAAGGCAGTTCTCTTCTGTTCTACCATAGTTAAAGTGCTGAGGTTGTTACACACGGATTAGAGATGGCATCTTTTCCATTTTCTTTATTGAAAGTGAGGAGATATAACTGTAGTAATGCAAGCAGTGGTGTTTACCAATTCCTCCTCAGTTATGCACCTCTTGCATTGTAGCTGTTCTCTTCCTTTTCAGTTTAGTGTTTGGTTTGAATCTGCTCTGGAATATTGGATTGTCCCTCAGTCTGAGAAAAATGCACAAATTCAGACCTGACCTGTCAAGATCTTAGGGAATAATGGAAAAATACAGTGATGCTAAGGATTGTAATTTTAAAAATTTTTAAAAAAAAACATAGAAAAGCAGCAGTTACTCAGCTCTGAATGGATTGTTCTCATCATTCTGGGATATGGAGTTTCTCGTGGCCGAGGTTATTGCAGTTCATTCAGCACTGTTTGTTTTTAAATACCAGATTTGTCCTGGGTGACCAGGGCATCCATTAGTAAACTGTGCTGTTCAATAAATGGTCCCAAGTTACAAAACTTCCTGTCTTTCTGCAGTATGTGTATGGAAAGCTAACTGGCCAGGTGCCACGATGTCTTTAGGAAAATGTGGCCTTTTCAAAAGTAGTTATATAAATCCTTAGAAAAAGACGCGGCTCTCCATGACACCAAGTGTGTTCCAGGAAAAACAAACGCCCTGTTAAATTTCCTGAATTTATAACGGTCGCAGCAAAGAACAGCGAGTGGCACGTTGGTGTTTGCGCGCATCCTTAGCTGCTCAGGGGGCAAGCGAACGGCTGACCCTCTGCCTTTAACCAGCCTCGTGACCCGGGTCACTCAGCCTGTAGCTGCACAGAATTGTATAAGTGGAAGTTAATTTATTTCTTTAAAATTAGGTGAAGCAGAAGATGAGGAGAAAAATCCTTAGCTGGTGTGAAGATGGTTTGACATCCACAATAATGAGTGTGTTTACACCAGCTGAGGATCATCTCCAGCAGGGAGGGAAAAGGAGGATGTTGGTGCTGCTGTCAGCTTGGAATGCTTGATATCCTGTAATTTAACACGGTTTAAAACGTGTATTTTAAATAGCCTAACTCCTGAAAGTTACTTGAGGACGGGAAGGAGGAAGAGGGGGCACAAGATTCCTTCAATACTTGCCAGTAGTAAGTTATAGAAAGAAAGGTTCGCAGCTCTGATTTTTCCTTCTGTTTTTACTGTGCGTGAGCTGCCTGAAGTAACGTAGGTAATCCCGAAATCATTAAAGTGAGTTTTAGCGTTACTTTACCTTCAGTCGGTTACCCTGAGATGCCGCAGTGAGTGACGGCCGGGTGACGTTCCTCAACAGTGCTGAGTAAACTCCAATAGAAGGGGTAAAACAAGCGGCAGAAACAGTCACCCCTGCCGAAGCAAACGGTGGGCTGGGGGTCCAAACACTCCAGCTCATGACATTATTTGCTGGCGAAAAAAGGCTGAATGAAGAGCTAATTAAATAAAAAAGAGTCTCTCTGAATTTCAAATTCCACTGAGGCTGGTGATGAGCTGAGCGACGATTCTTCCTTTTGTCTTACGAATCCGTGATGCTGAAAAAGAGACGCCTTTTTATTTCAGTTAGGTCAGATCCCCAGCAGTACGTTCTCACCTTCCTTCCACCCGCAGGAATTCTCATCCGCTCTTTCAGCACCTCTCTCTGGACAGTAGTCTGGCGAGAAGTGACGGGAGTTGGATATTTCTGAATCTAAGGGGGTTCTGTGTTACCTCAGCTCGTTAGGTTCGTTGTGGGTTGCTAATTGTCTTACTGTCTTTGAGCTTGCGCTATTTATCGATACTCATTTCATTCCTCTCTCTTCCTACCCTTGCTTCCTTTGCTATATCTGTGTGTCTTTAATGGTAAGACTCAAGAAAGTCTATCCACGTTACAATAAATAATTTTTTTCTTTCTTTTCTTTTTCTTTTTTTTTTTTTTTTAGTAAAGTTGTTGTACATATTTTGGCTGCCGTTGTCCCTTGGTGTCTTGCTTTTGTTTTGTAAAACACTCAGCAATATATATACATATATATATTTAAAACAAAAGGTCTATATTTTTTACCAAAACAGAAAAGCCCCTTGATGCAAATTTAGTTCTTCCTTACAGTATTTTGCATTTCTACTCCATGTTTCTAACATGTGGTTCTTGTTATCTTGCATTTTTAAAGCTTGCCCAGTAACACTTTAAGGTATTTGCTTCATTCTTAGAATTTCTGGTTTTTGTAGTAAGGGAAGAATCTGGGTGATTTTTTTTACATTAAAACAAAATTAAAACCTTTCTCCCGTGACACACGGTGCTAAAATCATTCTGTAACCTCCTCAGGAAAGCGCAATTTTAACGTGTGAAATGACAAAGTCATTTTACTGCTTAGGTTTGTTTTAATTCCTGCT
>NW_009714557.1:62037-69386 GCF_000703405.1 Apaloderma vittatum
TCACTTGAATTGGCAGGGAAATATTTTTAAATTCACTGGATCCATTCCTTTTTTTTTTTATTATTTTCCTGATAAAATAAATAGTTTCCACAAGATTTTCCGTGCAAGTTATCACTGTGTGGTTACTTCCCATTCAACATATGCTCCTTGCGTTTACTATCTCCCATGTGACTCATACTGCAAACGCTGCTGGAGCGGAGAGCAGCAGCGGGGTAGCCTCAGCTGATGCTGGAAGTGAACTGTCATCCACACTTACATCTAAGTAAGTAGTGACACGTACCTACTATAATTGTAGGTTTTCCACTTTCAGCATTTTAGAGGGCCTTCAGCCAGAGCCGGTTCCTGGAGGGACTGCCCTGTAAAAGAAAAAAACTACAAACAAATGCTGCAGTGCAGGGACCTTTTTCCCCTCTTGTTTTCTCTCCTCTCCTCTTCTCGTTTCTCTCCCTTTGTGTTTATATTATTCTAGACTCCTGTCTTGAACTTGTAAATACATATTGAAATGCTCACCGTTTGCCTTTTTTAACCACCAGAATGCTTGTGGTGGTTGAAAGCAAGCCTGATAGATGGCAAGAAGTTCTTCCCCATGAGGGTGGGGAGACCCTGGCACAGGTTGCCCAGAGAGGGGGTGGCAGCTCCCTCCCTGGGAGTTTTTAAGGCCAGGCTGGATGGGGCTCTGGGCAGCCTGATCTAGTGGGGATGTCCCTGCCCATGGCAGGGGGTTGGAACTGGATGATCTTTAAGGTCCCTTCCAACCCTGACAATTCTGTGATTCTAAGTGAACCGTATTTGTACTAAAAGGACACGTTTGGTCTTGATCTCCAAGATGAAGATCTCGCAAAAAAAGTGGAACCGTTGTCTAAATAACAAGCTCTCGAGCACAGGACCAGTCACCGGGGTTTCCCTCTGCCCTTCTGCAGCAAAGGGAAGCCCGGGTGAAGTCTCAGGTGCAGAAGAGCCTGTGAGCAGCTCTTTCCAGATGTGCTTTCCCATTGCCCAAGCCCAAGTAACCGCTGGATTTGCAGCTCGGTGGGTTGGAGAGGGCAGCTCTGTGCCGCCAGCAGTGTCCCATGCGGTGGCCACACATTTCTTTCGCGCACCACCACCCCACGCTTTTGATCCAGTTCAGCAAAGTGTTTAAAAACGTGAGTCAGGCCGGAGCGGGTTCACAATCCTGCCGAAGAGCACAGAGATTGCTGTCACACCTTCGGGGTTTTGCTGAATCGGGGTTGGCGAGGAGATCTGTTAAATGCTGTCGCCCTTTTGGTTTTTGTTAGCAGCGGGTAACTTGTATTTGAAGATCGTGCAGTTTGTTGTGTTTCCACTTATATTAATTCTCTCATTGTGAAAATGAGACCAAATGGACCTTTTGGTTCTCGTTTGGTAGCTGGATCAGCTTTTCTAAACCCCAGATTCTCCACTTGCTGCTTCCATTCCCAAGTATAATCTTAACAATGAAAGAATTGCATTAATTGTGCTCTCATTGTCAAGATTTTCCTATTTATCTTAAGTCAGTGAGATGTAATTGTATTTCATGGTCTGGGTATCATGGCTCTCACTAACTGTAGTTACCGTGGAAATGCAAATGTTTCCATTTGAAGTTCACAGCTATGCCCTACCCACCGAGCATCGTCACACAAGGACACATTCTGCTCTTGAACAGCCCTGAGAGAGTGGAGTGTAGTTTAGTCATTAAAATGAGATCATCACATCACTTGGTTTCTCTGAAGTATCGGCTACTTCGTGGTTTTTGTGCCGTGGGTGCAATCTGGTTTGACTCTCAGCTGGTGAGAGGAGCAGCAGCTCGCTGCCGTGGCGGTGAGAACGTGACCCTCTGACCCGAGGCATTTGGAACTGCAAACCAAACCGGCTGCGCCCGCAGCAGCAGCTGAAAGCTGCTGGGCCCTGCTTGCTGCTCTTTAGCAGCAACCATCCTTCTTGGAGTAATTGTTTTGGGTTTTTTTGGTAGCCAAATAAAAAAACTTTCAGTTTGCATGGACCTTTTGTAGCAACAGTCCTCACATCAGAGGAGAGTTCCTCATCGCTGGGTGTTCTGTGACCTACCAGGAAGACGGCTCAGGGTGAGGATGTCGCAGTTGTGGTGTCTTAACACAGCTGTCGGGACAGGAGTTGTAGGCAGAGGTCACATCTCACGTTAGATGAGCTGAAAAGGTCGGGAAAACTGGACATACCTATGCAGAAGAGGGCTGTGCCTGCTCTGGAGGATTTTTTAAGCCTTCGTCCATAAAACAAATCCAATGTGGTTTTGTGCTGGGACCGAAGTTGTTAAAGGCCCAGAAACTCCCCAAGGACACAGTTCAGGAAATAATGTTGTCACTGAAATTAGTGAGGACCAGCTGATATTTCCAGCATCACCAATGCTTTGCATGACAAGTTGTATAATGAGCTTTGCATGTATGTTTTGTTGCTTGTTAATAATTTCCCAAAAGTGACAAAACTCGGAAGTCAAATTTTGTGCAACGTTGTGCAACCTGTTTGTTTATCCTGTATCTCCCCAGTCTATTAACTTGCTTCTTTAAATTCAAATGGATACGATGATATGCAGATTCTGGCATGTACTACCTAGGTAAAGTTTCTGCTTTGTTTCCACAGTTGTAACATCAGAAATGTTTATAGCTATATAAACTCTTAATCAACTACAGAACTGAAATTTGTTTTTTAAGAAGCGCTTCTTACAGTAGACATTAAATTAAACTTCTTTAGGCAACTACAGTAATCCATTCTCGAGATGATTTCTGGTTCTATTTGGTTTTCTTTTAGAGAATCAACATTAAAAAAAGAAATCGATGAAGAGAGAGCATCTTTGCAAAAATCCATCAATGTTACTAGTGCCTTGATCACAGAAAAGGATGAGGAACTGGAAAAACTCAGAAACGAGGTAAATGAGGAACAGTGGGGTGATTCTTAATTTCAGATTAAGTTACAGCTAGAAGCATATGGCTTTGTGTGCTTGCTACTGAAGAGTTGGCTAGTTCTTTTTCTTTGTTAATTTAGCATGGTTAAACCTTAGAATTAAATCTTGAGGTATCTGTGCTGATTGACGTGACTTCTAGCGTGTATTTTTGATGGCTGTTCAGCCTTGCCTACTAAGGATGTTGCCTTGGTGCTCTGACTTCGTTCTGGAAGGCCTGAGCATTCTCACATAATTCTTACAGATCACAGTGCTCCGTGGAGAAAACGCTTCGGCAAAAACCTTGCAGTCGGTGGTTAAGTCACTGGAGTCTGATAAATTGAAACTCGAGGAAAAGGTGAAGAACTTGGAGCAAAAACTCAAGGAAAACAACGAACAGCCTTTAAGTGTAACTAGCTCCCCAGGTAAAAAAAAGAGAGAGAGAGAGAGAGCGCGCCTCTTTACTGTCTCTGTGCCTTCAGCTTTAATCTTGTAGATGATTGCAACTGTTAACCAGATAGTTAAGAGGAGGTTTAACTAATTGAACACCCTGAGAAATTACTCAAATTAAGGACGAAATCCGAGCAGCTGCAAAACGTGAGAGCTACCGGACTCTCCTGTGAGCCCCATTTACACCAGGCTGGAGGCCATAAAACTTCATCCTGTTCACGATGTGGCTTCTGTGCAAGAGCCTTTCCCAGATTGATTTTGTTCTCCTTGCTGTAGCTGCAAAGTAACATGTGGGCACTGTACTAAAACCACCTGCCGGAGCAGGGGACAGGGAGTCCCACGTTGCAGACACTCATGCTCACCTTATGCTGAGCTGCTTAAGCTTTGTAGGACTTAGAGCCCCATCTTTTGCCAGAGGAGCGTTCCTTTGCAGAGCTGTGCATGCAGCTGTCACCCAAACGCACTTTTTTTCATATATTTTCATAAGTAATATGCAGTACTGAATATGCTTCTGAAATGCAGTGGTCAAAAAATAATTCCTCAATGAAGGCCCCCTTACCGAAGCTTATACTGAGGGATTAGAAAGCAGTGGTGAAAAAATGTCTTGGAGACTAAAGGCTGTTGCATTGCTTTGGTCTCTGACTGAGCTGTTGCGTATTTCATGATTTATATTACTGGACACTTGCACCTTGTTTGGTTTTGTTATGTGTATTTGTGTTTTTTTCTTTAAAGGAGACATTGCTGCTAATCTACTTCAAGATGAAATTGCAAAAGAGAAGCAGGTATTTGATGGGAAATGTCAGCGCGCGAAACCAGTGCTGGGTCTATAGGCAGAGTGAAGTATTTTTACACAGACAGTTCCTAATCAGATTTTATACACCAGAATTATAATAGGCAGAGTTACCTTGTACGCTCCTGCTTCTGCAGAGAAATAATAGTGTCAGTAAATATTAAGAATCTACTGGAGAAGTAGTTCGGGTTACTTGGAAGGTGAGGAAGCAAGAAGGAAAGCAGGGGTGGTGAGTTGGGACCTGCAGCCTGTTGGTGAGGCGCAGCCCAGCAGAGGCTCCTGGCGGTTCTTTCCAGAGGTTTCTTGGATGTAAGAGAGAAACAAGGTGTGACCCACCTGAATCCATGGTGCTTGCCATCATGGAGAAGTGGGCTACCTGAGCTCCTTAGCCTCTGCAGTTGAAAATGTCAGTCTCTGCTGCTTCTTAACTGCAGAACTTTACTCAGAATGAGGGTTGGCAGCAGTGGGGCAGGGAAGTTGCGCCATTAAGCCCGTGCTTGGTAACAGGAGAGACACGTATCAAAGAGCATGATAATCATTGTGAAAGTGTGAAATGCTGCCATGCAGCAGGGGATGTGTGACAACAAATGCCAAGGAAACAGAGCAGAAGTACTGTCTGCTCGTTCTAAGAGATCACTAATGTCAGTCACTAATTAAAAAATGTCCTTGCTGGTCTGTACAGAGCTCAGAAGTGTAATTAACATACACCCGTATTTTTCTGTTTTTCTTCCTCCTTGAATTCACCCGCTGATGGCAACCCTTCCTTCCAATCAGCACGAGGTTTGTTCCATCTCTTGGCTTCCTTTATTCACTCCGTCAGTTTGCCCAGCATTACCTGATTGCACTCCTGTGGTGCTGCCCTACCCATCACGGAGGCCCCAGCTCGGGGAGGTGCCATCAGGTGCCCTCCAGGATGGTTCTGAGGGTACTCGCCAGGGCTGCCAGCTCAGAGGAACAGAGATGCTCTTCTGGTCAGAGTCGTGCAGCAGGATTGTTGTTCCAAATGTAACAGTAGAGAAAGAACTCGATCGATTGGTGGTGGGTTGAGACCCACCGATGTCTCAGACGTGTTGGCTGGGCAGAACCCTGGAGAGAAATCACACTGAGGGGCTCGGAGGTCCTGTGGGACGTTCCTGTCCCTCGGTCCCTGTGTCCGTGGGCGCTCTCTGTAACACAGTGACCCAGCATAAGAGCTGATGCACACCTGCACGTGTCGGTCTGAGGGTTGTTGCTTTGTTGCTCGCTTTCTCTGAAGCACCATCCTCGCCCCACTGACTGTCCTTGTTCTCCACTGTCACAGATCGACTTCCTGAATTCAGTGATAGTAGATCTGCAGAGGAGAAACGAAGAATTGAACTTGAAAATACAAAGAATGTGTGAAGCAGCCCTCAACGGCAATGAAGAGGAGATAAATAACTATGACAGGTAAAAGTCCTAAAGGAAACCTCGGCTTGTGTTCTGGGAGCTGTTCGCAGCAGCCGGTTCTGTTGGCTGCGCAGTGCACCGGCCCAATTTCAGCTGTCAGGAAGGGCAAATGTCGCTTTCTCTTGAATTTAGCGATTGAACTCAGCCTTCTCCTTAGGTCCATCACTACAGTGTGTCTCCTGGTTCAAAATCATCCTTTGTAGTTATCGATGACAAACATTGACATATTGTAACATACTTCTTGTCAGATTTGGTTGAGTCTGGCCCTTTCCAAGGTAGGCAGAAGAGTCTTTGCTCTCGAGAGGTGGCAGCTGCATTGAGAGAGGGGTGATCCAGAGCACAGGAAGAGAACTAAAACCTGTCTGATCCGTTGTGTGACCATATGTCTTGTATCAAGGGAAAAGAGGAACTAGTTTACCTGCGTTTCTTTGCACACATCTGATATTATTTTAAACATATTTACATGGGCAGTTTGTCTATTAAATACTATAGTGTGAGAGAATATGGGAACACTTGTGAGGCAGAAAGAGCATCAGGGGATCTTCAGAAGGGGTTTTGTTTTGTTTTTTTTTTCTTGACCACTGTGGTGCTTCCTCACTCTAAACGATTACGAGGCAGCTCCCGGGGCAGGGCAGGGAAGCAGGCCTTCTCTCTCAGCGTAAGTACCCTGCTTGACTTGCGCTGATGACGATCTTGCAGTGAAGAAGAGAGCCTGTCGAAGAAGAAGCCTCGTCTCTTCTGCGATATCTGTGGCTGCTTTGACCTTCACGACACCGAGGACTGCCCGACCCAGGCGCAGATGCTGGAGGAGACTCCCCACTCGGCTTACCACGGCAGCCGGCGAGAGGAACGCCCCTACTGCGACACCTGCGAGATGTTCGGGCACTGGACGGCCGACTGCAACGACGATGAGACCTTCTAATGCGGGAGGAGAGACGGCCCCTGCGCCCGCGTCGGACAGTTTCCACCACCAGCATCCGTCTGTGCTGAATGTCAGGAAAAGGGACGGCGTTTCTTGACCCCTTCGTTCCCTTCCCCTTGCCCATCCACTCCAGAATCAGTAAAGCGATAAATACTTTGCTCCTCCACTAATAAAACACCCTGTCCCCCCTTAATAAACTTAAGCGAAATATAAATAAAAGATTTAACAAATGACTTTACGCTATTTTTTCCCAGGTCCTGAGTTTGTCCTGACTCTTAACAAGAAATGCCCCCTGTGCTGTTGCATCTGTCGATGGGAAAACGTGTATAGGAACAAAGCACTATAGTTATATTAAAGCTTATTTAAATACCTTGAAATTATGCTGTTAATTTTCATATTTGCACTAAACCCTTTTAAGGCTGAATTTGTACATTTAGATTTTTAAGCTTCTTTTTTTTTGACACTGGACTGGGTTGAGAAACACTTCACCTTGGTTTTTCATTTACTCATTTCGCTGTGATTCCGCTCAGCCACCGCGAGCCCGGGGTCGCGGTTTGGCGCCTGTGAAAGATGAAATCCTAGGGCAGGTAAGGAGGGAGCGGAGCTGCTGGGAGGGGGTTTTTCGAGAAGCCCCCGTGATGCTGTGCACACCTCAGTTTTCTTTTTTGTTGCGTTCTTTCAGCTTCTCTAGAGCGTGGGTGTGGTGTGGGTGTGTGTATATACGCGTCTATATATTAAAGTTCTATTTTGGAAAAAAAGAAGTGTGTGTTTGTCCCTGTCTCTCCCCGCGGTGAGGCTGTGCCGGGCTCTGTGCGGGGTCTGCCCTGCAGCCGGGAGGAAAGAGAAAGAAA
>NW_009714558.1:0-33041 GCF_000703405.1 Apaloderma vittatum
CCCCCCCCGCCGCCGTGTGCCAGCAGCCTGATCCTGCAGGAGCTGCCCTGGCCCGGGCGTGGGGCAGGCACCAGAGCACGGGCAGCTCTGTCAGGGCCTCTCTGCACCCCAGCCTGCCACACATTGCTTTTTTCTTCCTTCTCACAACCGGTATTCCCCTCTGGTTGTGGTTTGCTGCTTGCACACCCTCAGAGAGGCATTTGCAGGAGATGAGTCAGGGTAGAGAGGTTTTCTGCTAGATCTAAATGCCTTGGAAACGCTCTGTCTCGTTTGGAAAAAGACCTCGGTGTGTCTGCCACGTCGTGGTCACAAACAGCAAGAAATCCACTCGCACCATTTGTGTTTGTAAATGCCAGCCAGGCCGTACTGCCCACTGAGAGATCCTGGTGCCAGCCTCTGCTGGAACACGCCTCAGCAATTTGCAGGGAGATCACTGGAACCCATCGATGGCCGAGGGTCACCGAGCGGTGTCTCTGCCAGAGCCACCACGGCATGAGTGAGAGCCCCGCACTGTGGCATCGCTCCGGGCAGGAATTTTGCAGCTCTCCTCCCTTTCTTTGCCCCCGGCACGCCAGCGCACAGCGTGCCTTTGGGAGCCGTCGTTACTGCAGCCTGTGGTCTGTTTTGAATGTTGCTGCTGCCATGAGCCTCTCGGAAGCAGTCTCCCTCTTGAAGCCCTCGCTGTCATGTCTTAAATCACCAGTCTGCCATCATTCCAGTGCTTTGGCCCAGTTTCTAAGACATATTGGCAGTGATAATAATGGGTCTCAGTGCAAAGCTTCCAAAATGCACCCATTTGTGTAGGTTTTTAATACATAGCACTGTAAAACGTGGCCATTTCTGTGGTTTTCTCCTAGCGAGCATAGGAGTTTCAGCAATGGGAGGAAAATGGGCCACGATAACTCTTCTTTATCCTAGTTGCTCTTACCTGTCATGTTACTCCCAGGGGTTTGAACACGCCAGCCCTAGGACAGCCATAGCCATGCAGAACTCAGCTGTATGAATAGTTCCCAGAGCTTCATTTCACAAAGCTGCTTCTCTTTGGTTTGTTTTTTGAAGAGGAAGAATTTCCCTGTAGAGAGTAATTTCACTGCATTTCTTTGTGAAGAGTTTCATCTAAGCTTTTCAGTAAATTGAGAGACCGGAAAAAAAAATATGATATACCTGGTGTTGAGGCTATTCTCAATGCAGCCTGAGTAGAAAAACAACCGAGGCCCACGAGGCATGGGGAGGGCAGTTTTGCCATGTGCTCTTTCGCACCGAAAGACTAAACCAAGTTGTGCAACATCACCTAAAGAAGAAAGAAAGCAGAAATGAGTGAAGTGAGGTGCTCAATCACCTAACTGCAGTGCAAGAGGAATCCAGGCTTTGGGTTGGTGTTTAGAAAAGCCGGGCTTGAATCTCCTGTTGCTTAAGAGTACGCAGCTGCAGTATGGATGTCAGCAGCTGCACTCACATGGAAGCAGATTCTCAGTAACTGCCCTATTTACTTGCCCTATCTGTTTCTCAGTCCTTTTCTTTTGCAAAGCTATATGAAGTTTAGTCTCAGCTCAGGCAGAACTCCCCTGCCTAACCATACAGAAAGCTCATAGCCCTTTGTGTTGTGCAGAAGTACAAGCAATGCCTGCTGCACATCTCCGTGGTGGGCTGGACAACATCCCAGACACTAACACAGAACTTTTAATCTTAATGCAGTAAACATATTTTTCCCTAAAGATAGCTTAGTCTACCAAATGACTCTGCTTATTGAAATAATCCATTGGCTTTTTGATAAGTACTCTGTTCCAATGTATGTCTACAAAGTAGAGAAGGATTTCCAGTCACATTTTTTGCTGCACTAGAATAATAAAAATAATCAATCAATAGATTAAAATAAAACTAAAATCCAACAAATTCATCTTGTGAATGTCCTTCAGCTGAAGCAGTCTTTCTTTCCTTGCATGTGGTTTTCTTCAACACATTTTATCTGTTTATCAAAGTCTATCCATGCCCAATGCAATGAGCTCAGATTGTGGTGAGACAGGGTGTATCAGGCAGCAGAACAGGTCATTCTTCACGACTTAGGCTTGGGAAAGTTCACATGTCCAAGACTGAACATTTACACAGACGGTAGTTCACACCTTTGTAATCTGGAGCATAAGGAAGTGATGCCGACACCTACACCAGTTTGATACAGGATGCAAAAGAGCAAAACCACAAAATCTGTTCAATCTGCTGACCTGAACAGGAGGCAGGTGCCCCTGAAGGAGAGCAGCAGGCAGAGGCATTCTTGAGGGCTGTTGTAAATAGTGCAAAGAACTTGGATGAGGCTCCCCGGCTCTTTGCAACGTTATCTTCCCCTTCCAGATTTGCAGTTTTCAAGAATAAGATTTTAAGCCCTTCCTGAAGAGCCAATACCATTAAAGGGCACTGAAGATGCTGCCTCTGTCAAGTTCAAACCCGTTCTGATAACAAAGCTCTGCTCCTGCTTTGCATCCCTGACTGCCTGTGCATCCCTCCTCTCCCGTGCTCGCCATATACATATAAGGATCCCTGGCACAGGAGTGGCTTCTTCTTGTGTGCGTGTGAAATCTTTACCGTACAGAGTCCCTTTTAAATTTATTTTTTTTTTACCAAAAGAATAGTGATCAGAGTAAATAATAATCTAAGTGCTGAACTGGCAGACCTTGGTCAGCTCTGTGCCTGGTTACCCTGGCTGAGAATTCACCTGCTCACACAGATCTCTTGTCTGGTTCCTCTCCCATCACTGATACACACCCACACATTTTAGAGATTCAGAAAACCAGTATGGATCAAATAAAACATTTTTGCAGGCTCTCTGAGTGGGAATTGAAAAGAAAGTGTTTCCAGTCATCTTGAGTACTTACTTTTCTGGCATATTTAGCCAGGTGAGAATTTGAGTCAGGTGCCCTCCAGTGACTGCTACTATTATCTGCTGAATTTTGTAGTGCAAAGTCATCCTTTTGCATTAGTGTATAATCAGTGTTTGTGTACACATCTATGGAAGCTGAAAATAAAAATACATTCCAATTATGAAATCTTAACCCAAACCACTGTAGTACACTAATATTATCCAATTATAGAAAAAACAATATTTAATTTGGAAAGAGGATGTACTAGTTATATGATGAGTTATCGGGATTTAATTACAGAGCAAGATTCTTGTTAAATTGGTATTACATGGTGTGTGAGTAATTTCTTAGGATGTAATAACCTGGTCTTCCTTTTCAATTCTCCTGTTTATTGAGAAAAGTGATCTCTTTGCTTCATGGACACGAGTGCAGTGTCAGGGATTTAGGAACTGGAAATGAAAAGGACAGGACATGGAAGCGGAGACAGAGGAGCCAGTGTCTTCCCAAAACAAACCACAGCCAGGAAAAATGCAACTGCACTCACATTGCTCTATTTTCAAGAACACGCTTTGTTCCTAGAAACTTCCCATTCATGTATCAGTTAATCTACAGAGCAAAACACCTGCCAATGTAGAACATAGCTTTTGTGGCAAGAATTTCATCTGTCCAGCAGAAACCTCTGAGCAGGCTGGGTCACTTCCCCCTCTTCTGACCGGGATGATGGAGCCAGGGGACGACGGCTTCTCACTGCCAGTGCCCTGTCCTTAGATGTGCCAGCACCAGCAGAATCAGCATGGGCTGCAAAATGCAATTTTTAATTTTCTTTTCATGCTCAAACATGTAAGGCTCTGACTTGAAATCTGCACCCTCATATTTCCAAAGCTTGGAAAGATGTGGCTCAAAATCTGGGCTTCGGAGTTGCCCCCTCTAGTTCGGGCAGGCGAGCTGATGTGCTCCTGTGTGCCAGCTGCAGGGACCCGCTTGCACATGCTGGTTCATGCAAAGCTTTCACGGGCTACCAGGGAGCCCAAACATGGGATGTGCCAAAGTCAGCGCGAGCTGTAAGCTCCCACTGCTGTGAAGAATCAAATCCTCTTTTTGAAATGCAGCCCTCGCTGGTCCGTGTGACAGAGATAGGAGAAGGCAGTGCAGTGCAGTATTGTGTCAGCTATCCCAAAAGTGTGATAAATGTGCTGTCAGAGTCCTGCAGCTCTATCTGTTTGCTGTCTGGTGGTTGCATGATTCAGGATCAGTTTATGAGTTTCTTCTGGAACCAGGTGGTTGCAAGGCAACAAAATGAATGCCAGCTACATATAAATGTCAAATGTTCAAACCATTACATGTCAACATATACGAGGTGTGCAGCCAGCAGTGCTGCAGAGCACAAAGCCAGAGACAGGCAGCGGGTCGCCTTGAGCCAAAGAAATACAGAATTCAGGAAAACTTTGATTCTAGTAGAGATACGTGGTGAAAATAAATCATCTCCTTATAACAAAAATATGACCAGGTTTCAGTGTCATGAGATAGCCTGCAATATATGTTATGAAAGTGAGTTCTGTCAGACTTAATTACTTTTTTCTTTCAGCTTTAAACAGAACTGGCTTCAGAATGAAGGCAGCTCCTTATTAAAAACTAAATATAAAAGATGAGATTACTAACCACGAGGAATTTACCAACAGAGACAGTATCTAATCCTGTGCAATATCCTGTGCAATCATGCAATATCTGTGCTTTCTGCAGCATTCCAGAGAATTCTATATTGTCATTAATTAGTCTTCATAATTAGTCTTGTCAGAGAGAACTTAACTGCAACGTCTTTACAGTGCTAGAGAGCACACTTCAGAGGGCTACATCAGCAGAAATGATGTGCTACTTTATTCTGGATCAAAGAATTCTGCCCAGTAGTTCTGCCCTTTTATGCCAAATCCTGATCCCACTGAAATAAACTTTAAAAATTCCCATGGACTTGAGTGGGGCCAGATTTTGGACTTTGGCTAGTTTCTATATGTTCTGGCAGAGACGAATGCAATTCTACAATGAACTATTCAAAGTCTTTCCAAACAAACTCAGCAATAAAAGGATTTCCCCACTGTCAGAAATGAGGTATTTAGATGATTCGTGATGAGTACAACCTTTTCTAATAAGGGCTGGATATATTTTCCTTTGAGCTGCACTTCATTCATTTACTAGAAATCCAGGAAACATTTGAATTGAGTTAGGACCAAACAGTGCAAAGGCTGAAATGTGTTTATCATCATGTCATGCATGAGGCAAAGACTCAGGCAGAATCCACTCCCTCCAGAACGTTCCCATCAATATTACGGGTGTGAGAAGGAGCCTACAGCCATCTGGCCTTTATTAGCTGTGTTTTCAAGCTTGATATACAGGAGGAAAGGAGTCTAAGAGACAGTCTGTTACAGTCAAAGGTTTGCATCAAACACCCAGTCCCTGGATAAGTGATCCCAGGAAACTACCTGCTAATGGATGTAACATGGCATTTTGCACCAAAGATGCTGTTGAACTGCTAAGTTTTAAAACGTAATTTATGGTCGTCTTCCTCTCTAGAATTAAACAGTACGTACCATCCATTTCAGAGCCTTTATAGGCATTTGTTTATCTCCGCAAGACTTAGCAAGAGCAAGTCTTTTGGTAAAATCCGTGTCATCCTAAAATATGTTTCTCACGAGCTGTTGCAAAATTGTTTGCCCTCCCAATGCATCAAATTTTATTGCCGTCAGTTACAACTGCACAACAGGGTAATGTGACTATGCCCCATAAAAGAGTCAGCAACATATCACTGTGGGCACCTCTACGAACCATTTAAGTAAAGTGGTGCCTCATACATGTGTGTTCAACAGCCGAGAGGGTGAGCTGGTGCCTTTACATGGGTGCTGGGCTCCTCCGTCCTGAAAACTGCCGCAAGGGTGGGTCAAAATCCCTTTTAGTCTTGACCTTCCAAGACCTCTGCACGCTAAATTCCTACTGACTTCAGTGGGTGGTTGAATGTGAGAGGCTGGCAAGACAGAGGCTGGGATTTTACTGCAGGAACCATTAAGGAACATCCCACCGTGCACCCCAAAAAGTCTTCCAAGGCCTTAATTAGAGCTGAGCACTGTCTGAGTCGATGGGTACGGAGGCTGCAGAGATTTATGTGGAGGCCTGGGACAAGAGGCAGTCACTCCATCACAGTCATTCCCCACGTTTGTTCTCCACAGCGGTTGGCACGGCAGGTGGGGAAATGTCCACCAAATCCATCAGCACGTTCTGCAAAACCCTGCTCCAGCCCCGAGCAGATGGTCATGGGTCTGTAATTACCAGCATAGATGTGGTCCTGGACAAAGCATGAGCTTGGGTCAGGAAATGACATTTCTCTCAGCATATAGGAAACTGCAGTTCTTTCTAAAAAAAAAGAAAAAAAGATAGATACCTATTCTTAGATTGATGTGTAACATAAATCAAAACTACTCCAACTGAGACTGTTAAAATAAAGCTGCTTTTTCTTACCCAACTGAAACATTTCCATATGACTACAACGAAATGGAAAAGGCTATCAACTATATTAAATGAGATTTCACTTTAATCAATGAAATGCTGCAAAATGTTTCTGACTTGTTTGCCCTGGATATTCTCAGAGCCTTGATTTACTAGTATTTATTCCCCATATTTTCACACCGTGAAGACTAGGTTGCTCCCTACTCTTAGTGAGCTACTATAACTTTGAACTTCCTATCAGGATTGTGCTGTCAGCTTGGGGATGGGAAGAGCCAGACTTTATTCTTCTGTGGGTTTTGGGTTTGTCATCTTCAGATTCTTGGCTGTGGAGTGAGAGACAATGCTTGCAGTTTTTATTCATCCAGGTGTGAAATTTTCTTTGAGGTGCTCAGCTGAAAATCGAGAAATTAGGATGTATCATTCACCCTGGTGCGATGGGAGATTTGTCTACAGAAGATAGAGAGTGCCTTGGAGTGTGCCTCCTGCTCATGTGCGGTCACACCTGTGCGCACTGAATCGCCTTTGTCATGGTACCTCAGCTGGTCATGAGGAGCAGGGTCTGAACCAGCACACAAAGATAGCACCTTCTACAGTCAGAAGTGCAGAGTCTCTTTTGGGATGTTGAAAGCAGAAAGAAGCTCCTGTGCTCACCAGAAGGAAAGCTGGATTTCTGGAAGTTGTCCCTCTGTTTCGTCTTCCTCCAAGGGCAAGCAGATACAAGCAGCCAGAGTCACAGAAACACCTGTCATTTCCATGGAAGATTCTTGCAGAGAATTTTCGTATTTGGTCAGTTCTCTGTTTAGAAGAGATCTCTTCTCCTTAAAAGAATACTATTAACTGAAAATTTCTTCACTGAAAACCAACATTGACGAGATCCTTGCCAAGCCTCCCACATCCCTGGGTCACCATCTCCTTTTTGCTGCCTTGAGGAGGACCCAGCACAGTACAGGGCCAGGCTGTGCTGGGGAAACGGAGCTTCTCCTCATCCCCTCTGCTCATCCCAAAAGGTGAGAGTGGGAGCACATGCAAGGAGGCTGCTCTGGGGCCCAGGGAGGTGCTTTATCACTCTACTGTCTTTCTTGACTACTGCCTTCCCGCTGAAAAATCCTCCTGGCTTTGTCCTTGCTCTCAGTGAAAGGCTTTTCAGATTGCCCTGCGCAGTTAATTTTATCTCGGTCGCCAGTCTCCTCATTTCTTTTCCCACACAAAATGAGCAGCCTGACAGCAGAAAGCTGATCAGGAGGAGAGCCAGGAGCGGTGTGGGCCAGCAGCCCGTAGCATGCAAACAGCCCCTGAGCTGTGTCAAAGCACCTCGCTGCACCTTCACTGCAGGGAGGATTTTTTGATGCCCCAGACAGATACCGG
The DNA here is from genome assembly GCF_000703405.1 of Apaloderma vittatum. Lineage (NCBI taxonomy): Eukaryota > Metazoa > Chordata > Aves > Trogoniformes > Trogonidae > Apaloderma > Apaloderma vittatum. The sequence goes on from NW_009714558.1 coordinate 7,710, forward strand.
AGACAAGACAGCACTTATATACTTTGTTATCTGTCAGAGAGAGATGGAAAATGGGTGATAAGGAAAAGAGGTGGGGTGGGAAGCGCTCTGTTGACATTGGTAGTGAAGAGGTGAGTGTGGAGGCTCCTGGGTGGCCCTGGGGAAGCCACTGTCGTGGCTTGAGAGGGACAAGGCTTGTGTCTCCTTGACCCAGCAGCATGTACTGAAGAGACCTAGAGGACTGCTAAGTGCAAGCCGTTGTACAGCTGGGGGAAAGGTTCACTTTGTTTACCAAAGGGAGTGAAGTCAGTTAACAGAGAGACCCAGCCCAGTTCAGCCTGCCAGGAAGAAGACTGAAGAGAAGAGAGTGGGGACTGGGACAGAGACTGTTGCCCTGGCCCTGCAGGCAGTGGGTGTGATGGCTGCTCCTTGCTGCGCTGGTGCAAAAGGCTTATCCATTAGTTTTACCTCCTCGGTGCTTAGCCCCTGTCCTTACTGAAGGAGAAGAGAGTCAAACCATCTTTCCATTATAACATGAGGTCAGCCTATGGACAAGCCTGAGAAACTCTGCTTTATCCCAATATCCTGAAGTCTAGTAGATCCACATCAATGCCCCGTGGTTTGATGAAGCCAGAATTGCGAGATAGCCACAGTCATGGACTTCCCAACGTGATGCCAGGCCAGTGTGGTAACCAGGTGTCTCCAGCATGGGCTCCCATGGGAGAAACCCATGGACATGATCCCTGAGCAGGGCCTTTCTTAGCAGATGCTCACTCACAATAATTGCATTCCCCAGAGGGAATGGCTGACTCACACTCAAAAGTGTAATGCAACTTTCGGGATGGGCAGTGTTTCTGCTCTGAGTCACACCAAACCATTCCTCTTTACGACTGGAAAGATGCTACCGCAGGGTTTCAGCTGAACACTGTGGTGCAGAAGGTTTCACGTGCTTGTCTTGGGGCCTTTTATGGAGGTCACTTTGTTCTCAGATTGATCAAAGTCCCTTCACTGCTGCAGCCGCTCCTATGGCACGCTCCAGGAGTTAGGTTTTGCACAGGAAATGCTCAAAGCAGTCACTTAGCAATTCCAAGTAAATATGTAATTGGAGCTCAATGCTCAAAAGTGTCAGGAGCCAATATCACCACCCTCCGAAGTAATGCTTCCATTTAAAAATCCCAAGGAGGCCCTTGCTGTCCTTGTTATAGTCCTGGATGAAGACTGAGCCTCTTTTTCTCTCTCTGAAGACAGCAGCTGCTCTGCCGATGCTAGTGGAGAAACCGCTGCAGAGCCCGGCTGCTCTGGAGGACCCCAGCAGGCTGCCCGAATCTCTGGCCAAGAATAATATTACAGTACAATGTAGTGAGTTTGTTTTTCACAAGGTTCTCCTAGCTTCCATGGGCTGGGCGCATGACTCAAAATTAATGGAATGCAATAATTAATTTCACTTGTCAAGCCAGCATTACCCTATCTGCTGTGCTGAAAGTGGTGTTGCATCACACCGGGTCTTGGTGTAGGGTGGAATCCTGGAGAAAATTGTACATGGAAAAGTCATGAACAGGCCTAACCTGGGACTGGATATAGCATATCTAAGAGGGTTACTTTTACGTCTGATAGTTTCCTTTTAATTAGATGTAAGCGTGCCTAAGAAAATAGAACTTGAGGTCAGATGTTTTGGATGGAAAACCAAATGACCGGGCCACGTGTCATGTTTCACAGAGGGACGAAGCAATGCGTTGGATGGTGATTAGCTGATTTTCCATGGTTTGTTTTGGTTTTTTTAATAAATCCTTCAAGTGCAGATACCTAAAGGATAAAAGCATGAAGTTTCCCTCCTTCAACAGCACCTTAACCGAACTACTGCTAGTAGTGCGGGGTGTCCTCAGGTCTGTGGGGAGCATCTCTTGGTCCTGGGGGAGCAAAGGGGCAATGCAAACCCCAGCTGCGTCTCCATGTAGAGGACTCAGATGTGAGCTGGACACGAGCTCACAAAAACATAAAGACTTAATACCTGGGTTTCAGTGACTATACTGCAGATTTCCTGGCCAGGGTGAAGAGAAGAACCCGTAACAGGGTGGTGAGGCACTGCCTCCAAGGAAGTCTCGCTTCCCTCTATGTAGAGGCTGGAGGACTGAGGTTGTATGAGCCGCTATCGCAACCACTGCTGTTGCTGGATGAACGTTTTCCTTAGGGCTGTGCAAAGCTGTGTTCTTGGGGGGAAAAAAAAAGCAACCTAAACCTCCTCAGAAACCACTTAAGACGTAAGATGCAGAGAAAGATTAATGATAGGAATTAATATAGCGCAGTTCCTCAGGCTGAGGACGTGGCTTGGTTCAGCTGCACTAAAACACGCACCCAGGTGTGCTCTCGAGGGCTCTGAGAACTCACCTTCCGCGCGGTGGGTTCCCAGCACGCCTGTGCCTTCTCTCTCGGCAGCATGTGCACGCCCGTGCTGGGGAGCAGGTGAGGCACTGGCTTGTGTGACTTGCACATTTCCCTCCTACCTTCAGGACAAATTTAGTCTTTTTTTCTTTCAGCATAGTCCATCCTTCATGCTTAGGAGTAAAAATTATATTCTAGACCAACTTGGTTTTCTCTTCCTTTATTGCTGAAAATGGTTTTCTTTCGGAGTGAAGGAGAATGAAGCCCATGAAAAGTTATTTTCTTTGAAGGAGATAATCTTAACACCAGTGAGTTTTCTGCATTAATAATTTGCATCCTTCATTTGTTGTACTCCCAGTCAAGCCTTTGGCCTCTGGGAAACCAGAGACTGACTGAGGAGGAGACCAGGATGATCTCTGCTCTCCTGGAAATCACAGGCAGCACTGCTTTACTGCGAGAGTTCGGTTTGTATTTGATCATTTTTTAATGATTTTTTTTTTTTGAGAAAAGATCTGTTCCAAATCAGCTTCAGCAAAGGGCAATTGCTTTATGGGAAATGAATTCCTTTATTCTCAGTCACTCTGGGAAAAATACATTCATTGATATATTTGGTTCAATGCAAACGTAAGTTACTAAACTGATTGTATAAAGTTGCACAACCGCTAACTTTCTGCTTGGCTTTATGAATTTCCTGTTGTGTAACCACCTATGCCTTACTGTGGCACGTAATTCCTTCCAGGAAAATACTGTGATCCACTTTATTAAAATCTCTGCATACCTAGGGAATTCAACTTCTTTCAGATAATTTATCAAGCAAATGTGGATTTTTTTATCAGCCTTTTAAGTTTTGTGCTAATTTTGACCCGGATTTAAGATTATCGACATTGAGATTCACCCTCTATGGACTTTAAAATTCCAGGCTCATGAAAACTGTTTGATCTCTAGGAACTGATTTCAGTCCTTGAAAGGCTAGCACACACCATGGGGTCATATTTATTTTATGAGATGATTTTTTCCTAGTGAGATCAGTTAATGGAGCAGCCAGCGTTGCAAAATGTGGAATAAATTTCCAGTATTATACCACAATACCCAGAAAAGATCTCACCTGCTGTTTAGTAGTCAGTAATAGGTGCATTTTAATAGCTTGCATTTTGCATATGTCTGGTTTCAGAACTCCCCTGCCCTACTATATCTTTATATATACATATATATACACATATATATATATGAAATGGTTTCCTGCTTTCTTACTGAACACTGGGGAAATAAAAGTCAACTCTGCTTCCTTGAGCTGCTGAAAGATTGCTTTCAGGTGCTACAGGAGGTCTTCCCAGGGTTTACTATAAATCAAGAGAGCATCCACACAGGTCACTGCAGACCCCAAGTGTCCGCGTAGCAGCAGGCTGGTTACTTGAATGACACTAGGGAGCAACCCACACAAACCACAGCTTTATGCTGAAAAAAATCCAGTAAGCGCTGAAAATTTTATTGTGGTCTTGGAAGATTCTCCTCTAGGTGTTGCCAATATCTGCTACAGAAATCCAGAAAGCTGGTTTTTTTGAGTTTGGCCCTCACCTCAGCTGGTACCTAAGGCATTTACACAGCTTACTGGAATAATTTTTTAGCCTTGGTGCTGCAGCACTAAGTGATTTAGTGCCAAACCCCCCCACGGCCATCAGATCTCCTTCTGAAATGCTGCCTTCTGTCGCCAGCCCTCCCTTGTTTCCAGTTATCCCATCTCTGAACACACTAGAATTTCAGGAAAAAGAGAGTGGCAATTTAAGGGCTACAGTTAGATGGTGGCTGCGGGAGAACTGTTAAAAACCGTGCACTGGGTCTGTATCACACTGAAAACCCCTGGAAACCTTCACTGCGTTCACCCACCCCGCTCAGGCAGGAGACCCTGGCTTTCACCCGAGGAGGAAAGCTTTCTGCATCCTGGATGCAGGCAGAGCCAAACACTGCTCTTGCTCACACAATTCTCAATAATTTGACATTCTGAAAAGGGTATTTTTTTTCCCTAACGAAGTTTGAAAAATGCGAGGATGCTCCTAGGCAACGGATGCATGTGCATTATGAGGGGGTGGGGAGGGGATGGGGGAGTGTGAGTGTTCACACTGCCTAATTCTAGATGTCTAATTCAATTAAGATCCAGCCTGTTACATACTCAGAGAGACTCGCCTTCCGACAAGGGTTACTCAGAGCTCCTAAATTAGGAGCTGCTGCTCACCATGAGCTGGGCAGGCAGTGTAAGCCTGGAGTCACACAGTGTTTGTACATCCCAGACGTGTTAGTTTGGTCGACTCTCTCTCCACTGTGGCATATTGAAATACGCCTTTCTTATTTTGTCTCAAAAAAGGCTTTATTGGCTTAGCCTTATGCCCCACTTTAACCTCTCCTTCCCATTTGTTATTTGTGAAGAGTCAGCCCTGATTAAAACCAGCCCCATCTTTTATACTGTGCGATGGCTGTTGCTTCCTCTCCATGGATTTCTTCCACAGGATTCAGAGTTTCCTCAGCCCGGCACGTAGGAAGCCAGCACGCAGAGCAGGCCAGGGAACGAGATTTCCTTTGTAGCTTTCTTTAGTTTTCCTTCTGTTTGATTTCCAGGAGAGAGATTTTATGCTGCCTGTTTTTTAATATTTGAAAAAATAGTCAGGGCCTGGCTTGCTCAGTCAGGGTGCCAGGCAGCCCAGCAAGGCAGTTCTTAACTCTTAGTGGTCTTGCACCACTGTTAGACATTTTAGCAAAGGTTTCTTTGTCCTTCACCTTTCCTTGCCTTCCCTCTCTGATGTAAAGTGATTGTGACTGAACTGATGAATATTCATGGTCTGTATTATTTCCATCAGAAAAAGTATTTGCTCACATTCTGAGCACTGTAATGCCAGTGATTGAAATGACCAAAACAAAAGTGCATTGCCATGCCCTCAGATATTTACCAGCAATTATTAAAAAAACCCCACGTTCTCCCACTGGTTTTATGATGCTGAGATTAGACTGGAGGTGCCCCACAGGCCAGTTCAGTGCTGCCCACCTCACGGCCAGCAGACAATGGGAATCCACCTCGACTCCAGAATGGGAATCAAATTAAACCATGTTGACCAACTCCTCATTTTCAACTGCCTCTACATTCCTCTGGTCTCTTAAGCCAGCGTGTGCATTGGATGTGGGTTTGTCAGATACAGAAATAATTAAACATCTGCCTCTTGACTCCAGTGTTCTGAAAAAGTTGTCTCTTCAGCCATGGCAATCTTCCATGAGTCTAAAGAGGTAAGAGTTGTACACTGGGTATAGTGTACTGGCAAGAGTTTCCTGATGCTTTGAGCAATTCCCTTTAAAATTATGCATAGGAAACCCAGGCTGTAACCCTAAGTCATGCCAAAACAATCTCCCCCTTCTAGATTTATAAAGCTTACCCAGCTTTCTACCACTGCCACCCAGGTGGTACTTCACCCTACTACAGAAAAACACCTATAATTTTATTTCTTTGAAAAACATGTGAAAGTTTTGGCTCAAAGGCTGGGTGGGAAAAAAGTACATTTCTTAGTGGTTTATTGCCCTTAGGAAAACATACTTCAGTTATGAAGTATTCCCCTCTGAAAACTTACTTGACATTTTGTCGAGAAAATAGTAACATTTCTAAAAAGTTAGCCAAACTACTTAATATCATAGCTGTAAAGCAAAGACCTATAGAACTGTCAGTGTGTGGATGAGGCTAGTGACCTGGATGGGTTTTATTCCCGCTTTATGAGCATGCACTTCAGCTAAGGGACCCAGCCTGTGAGGATTTACCCACGGTAGCAGGAGTTGCTCCTGTAAGAGAGGCCATGCGGGTTCTTCCCTGCTGCAACATCGTCACTGTCTTGCCAAAGGACTGTTCCACAGTCTGCACAAGGCTAGAAGACAAGAGAAGTTTGGGCATCGTGGTGAAGTTCCTGAGGGGCTGGACTGGGTTCCTGGACAGCCAGGCAGACCCTGGACCCTTTGAGGTGAGCAGACCTGAGTGCAGAACAGCTTTCCTCTGTACCTTGGGAGCTCAAGGCACTCCAGATGCCCTGTCCTTCTCCATGTCGGGCTCCCAGAAACGTGCCACGGGCAGCTCAGAATGGGTACGATGACACACTCCTGTCAGTGTTTGCTTGCATTCTAAAGAAAAAAGTGTATCTTAGCTCAGCTGTGTTAATGAATTAGTATCTGTCTGTCATCTTCAGCTTGAGTGATGGAAATTTTTCTATTCATGTATATCGGACCAGAATTTCACTCCCTAACTCTGCTTTTCAGTCTCAGAGGAAGGAGACAGAATCACAGAATGCTCAGGGTTGGAAAGGGTCTCTGGAGTTCATCTAGTCCAACCCCCTGCCAGAGCAGGTTCACTTCGAGCAGAAAAGTTAAACCCTATCTCTGCTGCCCAACACTTCAGACACATCTCAGGTGCCTCTGACCTGTATTCATAGCTGCGGTGTCGCGATGCACATCCAAACTTTGCAGTTGCTCTCATCTTTCAGGAGCAAGAGAGTTAAATGCTGCATCTGAATATATCTGAACTGCAAGAAAGTTCAGACCCATGCTGGGTTGTGAACTTTATGTCTCAAGCCCATTTGTAGTTTCGCTGTAAACAATTTCAGAACGTGATTAGATTTTAGGGGAAACTTGTAATAGAGCTGTAATAAGATATGATGTAATAGGTAATAATAATAATATATAGCAGCTGTTAAGTAAAGCTTTTTCTGCATTTGTCCCAGAAGGATACAAGGAGTCAGCTGCAACTTCATATTTTAAAAGAGGGAATATTAAACACTAGGACTATGATGCGATGATATTATTGTAAACGCTAACAGGAAAGGCCAAAGTGTGAGAGTTAAAACCAGCAGAAGATGCACGCAAACAGCTGCTCTAAAGTAAATTCCCTTAAATTTGGTTCATTTTATTTAACTCAGAGTTAATACACTGGACTCACAGACAGTGCTTTCAGTAGGTTCTGGGCTGCTGAGAACAGTGGGATTTTAGCTCTTGCTTTCCACTCTGGCCCCAACGAACCCAGAGAGCGCACCTAAAGAAATTAATGTGAGGGGTCTTTCCAGATGCCTTTCTGAAGCAATGTCACTCAGCTTCAAGTGACACCCTATCCTCAGTTCCTGCTTGTGAGAGAAAAGAAGTATAAAGTCAACAGGAGTTAGGACTGGAACGTCAACTTCAAAACGGAGTTTCCTGGCGTTTTTTGCCATAACTTAAGTGTTACTAATGTTGCTCCGTGTATTTAATCTCCACGTGTGGAAGGAAAAAGATCTTTCATGGAAAGACTAGAACAGATAAACCTATATATAGCCTTCTATAAACACCTCCTAGGGTCACGTTTCTGAAATGCAGAGGCCAAGGATTGCACAGAGAAAGTGTATGAACATAGGCATGTTAGACTCAAAAAATGAGTGTTTCTGTGTATGATGGACAGAACCCACTATAAATTAGGCAAAGTATTACTGTAAAACTTCTAGTTTTTGACCATAACAAGAAATGAGCCAACCAAGGAGAAAAGGAAACACCTTTTTTGGGGTCGTTGACCTGGCAGAAGGTTTCCAGGGTGAAGTTACTGAGCAGCAACATCGAGCAGACAGAGGGGCTGATTCTGCTGTGCACAGCTCTTCTCCACCTGCCCTTGGCAGAGAGCAGTGCAAACCCTTGCCTGCCCCAGGCTCTGCCAGCCTGTTTCTGACATCGGCTTTGCTTTCCACACAACTCATTTGGCTTCTGCAGCCCAGGAGAGAGCTCTGGGTCCCCTCCTTCCTGCTGGTGATGGGGGCAGTTGGGACCTCTTGGTAAGATGAGGACTTCGCTTCAGCATCTGCAGACACAATGAAGTGGTGAGGTTTTTTCCTTTCCAAACTTAAGGACATGCCGGGATACTCGTGGTGTCAGTGTTAGAGAAGAGAAACAGAACCAAGTGTCCCGTTACACTGGCTTTCAGCTGTGTTTGGGAACAACCCTTACGTGAGAGGCACTGCCTACTGCCTGCTCTAAGCAATCCAGACCTGATCCAAAGCCCCAAACCATCTGCCCTGCCAACAAAAGCATGTTAAATAACTTACCAGAAAGTACATTAAAACAGTCTCCTGTCCTTGGTGTTATTTTTGGTATTTTGCTGCCTGTGCAACGTTACCACATTGTGCTTGCTGCTCTGCTGTATTTTTAGCATAAGAAAACTAGAAAAAACAACCATCCTTTCACCTGAATCTCAGGAATCTATTCATTTTTAATGTTTGAAGATGTCCTGAGGTCAAATTGGGATTTATATTTTCTGTACATTTTGTGCTAAATTTCAGGGGAATCTTCAATGTGATTTGCAACCTTTTTGTAATGTACTTGAAGAACTGAACGCCTTTGTGTCACCTTACGTTGCCAATCTCAGTGAGAAAAAACAGGTATTGGTAGGTGTGCTGATGAATCCAGAAGACTTTGAAAGTGATTAACTTCAAACAAAGAAGCTAGGCTGTTTTAATGATGAGATTGTTATCTGAGTTGAATGCATTTAAATGTGTATTTTACAGTCTGCTGCTCCGGTCGTAAAAGTACTGTAAACTTTAAAAGAAAAACTGAGGGTTAATAGGTCTGAAATCAGTCACAGAATTTTATGGGTCAGGAAACAATAAGGGTTTATTCTTCTCAAGGTACCCTGCAAGACAAGGTGGGCAGAGGTCAGAGAGCTGCATACTGTGTGGGGACGGCTTTCGTCAGTCACCTTACAGGGGTGGAGGGAGATCCTGTCACAAAATCTGGTCTGTCGTACTGAAGCCAATGATGACGCCAAGTGGCATCACCAGCAAACACCTGCTGTCAGTTCCCAAAGATGCAACACTTGGTTGGCACTGGCTCGATGGCATTTTGTCCTTCAAAATCTTTGCTGAATACCTCAGCGGCAGCACCTGGGGCAGGGCAGAGCAAATGCCACCGCCTCTGCGTGTGCCTGGGCTTCCTGAGGGCTTTACGGAGCACATTTCCCATCCACAAGAAAGCGGCTATGTTTTCCCTTTTCGAAACAGGGAATGTTGTTCTCCTGTGATTGTTGTATTTATTTTACAAGTTGTAGTAGGAGTGTTGTGTGGCACTCTCTTGGCCACTCTCGCCTATGATTTACAGTAGTTATAAACATTCCAAAGTATACATGTAAGTTAAATGATACATTAATATTATAAAGTTACAATTCTGGTATAAATGTGTCATCAGTTTGAAAATTCGGTTTTCCCTTTGCCCAGCTTTGTGATTAGGCTGGCTGGAATCAGCCTCATGCAAAAGCACCACAGATGTGAATTCAGTGTGCCTGTGTGTCCCCAAACTAAAACAATGTGAAGACAAGAAGAGAAGGATATTCCACCAGGCGGAAACAGTTCAGAATATTTAACCGCTTACATGCATTTTCATCATATTCTTCAATAAATAGAGCAAAGGGGAAAAAAAAGTAACTGAGCCTCATGCCATGACAAGAAGATAAATTAGACTCTGGGCAATGCCCTCCAAGGTCCAGCTCTTCCTGTGGGTTCATGCCATTGAAGTCCTTTTTGCAGTGCCAGAAACCACCGAGCTGGACTCGCTGCTTGGAAGGGTCTATCGGCACCGACAGCCCTTCCAGACCCGGCCACACGCTGCCACAGCTCTGAGCTGGTCGGGTTCGAGCCAAGTCCACAAGCCAATGCCGAGTCGCTGCTGGGAGCACAAAATGCACCCAGGCCACTTGTACAGAAAAACTCTCCTGCTTCTCCTTTGTCAGGGCATTGCAGCCCCGCTGCCTGCAGCAGCACCAGCACCACCGGGCTGCCCTTCCCCACTTACACTCCTTTTCATTTAGAAATCTCATGATAACACTTTTCACATTAAAAACCCCAAAAGAAGCATTTATGTCTGCTAGGAGGAATGACCCACACTAGGATTTTCACAGGATGATTGTAATGAAATTCAGGGACATCTGTATCTCCTGTATTTGCAGAGTAATGCCACAGCAGCAGTGAAACACGGCGCAGTCAGGTGATTAGTTCAGGATCACTCAGGAAATCGGTGTAGTTGGGAAGAATGAAACCAAATGCTTAAGATCTGTATACCCAGACCCTAACATACAGAAACTCAGCTGGCAGGTATTCTGTAATATAAGACTAGGAATAATCACCTGCATAATGAATGCAATAGAATAAATTAAGATGAAAGAGGCTATGAAAGGAAAAGGAAATTTACGGCATTAAGAATTTACAGGATCCGTCTCACAGTTGGCTGGAGTTATGTGGAAGGAAATTAAATGACTGTGTTTATCTCCATCCATCTATGTACAGCTGGTCTGAAGAGCCCCTAGTAATGCTCATTTTCAGAACAAAATTTATTAATGAACTAATTAATGAAAGAGGTCACTTAATTCTTTACACTCACATCACAACTCAGTTTCAGCCTGGTTGAGGTGACTAGTTCAGCTGCTTCCTGAATGTCCCTAGACCCCTAAAAATCTTACCTGAATTGTCTTAATAGTCAATTTTTCATCCATCATTCCATAAGAATGTTTTTTTCTGTGTAAGAAATCTATGAGAAAGCAGCTTAGCCTTCAGAACTAACGCTCTTGAGAAACACCTCTCGCTCCTGCTAGACCCAGTCAAGGGAGCTGGGCGAGCTCTCAGATCAAGCCAGCCTACCGCAGCGCAGCCTCGATTTTCGTTGTTGCAATATGAAAATATTTTATGATGCCTCATAACTCATGCATGAGGCTCTGATAATGGTCACGTCAGCCCCCACGTTTCACACTGCGTTTAAAAATACGGCTTGTTTATCTACCACATGGGCTGCAGCTTGCGATCGGGGTTACATGTGAAAACACTCAGCTCCCGCACGCAGGCTCAGAGACTGTCTGATGGGAAGCGCCCTGACACTATGCAAAACTGCTGCCCTCGACATTGCAATTAACGTTTCAGCAGTGCACATTTTTTGTGCAGTTAAATCTATACCTATGTCCTTTTAGGAGATGCACACAAGAACTTTTGCACATCCCTTTCACTCTGTATCCTCAGCCAGCCGCAGGTGAATGGGGTGGGTGGGGGCTCGATGGGGCAGAGCTGTGGTGTGTCTGTGTTAAAGGTTCCTGGGTCCTCTTCGTTTTACTGTGTTTTGGTGCATTTAACAATTTTCTTACAGTCCAAATCTTACAGAGAGTTGTGAGAGGATCTCTGCTCTCAGCAATAAAAAACAGCCCTGTAGCCCGTATGAAAGTCTTCAATATGCAGCTGAGATGAACCTCTGGGTATTAAGGCAAATGCAATGAACCTCAAGCATGCATTTAAACACACAAACAGATAAAAATAAATTAGTGTAATGACTTCTAAGCCAATTTCACAATTATGCTGCCTGAGTCACAAAACTGAATTGCTTGGAGTTGGCAGTAACATATGAAGTTTTATTTGGGTCTGTGCTCTATATATTACATTACTCTATTAGCTCCTTAAAAAGCAGAATAAAGCATGACTTAGCATTCAGCAGTAAATCCTTTCCTTTTTCTTTGTGTCCTGTGCTGCAGCAGCAGAGTTCAAGTGAAAATAATTTTTGACAATGGCAATAATTGCAAGGTATTGCCTGACTGTAAAAATGAGATGGTGTTTCAGTTAACTATTTCTTTCTTAATGCAGAGTATTAAATGTCAACCAAAGGCGTTAGCCAGTGGTTTAAAGGAGCCTGTTGATGATTTTAAGTATTCAAGCGGTGTTTTCCTGCCTTGTTTGTGTAGACATTGGGCAGTTGACAAGTAGTTTTGCAGAGCATAACGGCTGCACTGTATCACACCAGAATCTAGAGCGAGTCAGACGTTGCAATATAAGGGACGGGGGCTTCAGGCAGGCCAGCACATCTTGTTCACAGCATGGAGTTTGGTGCGTTTATCGTTAATTCATGCGTATTCAGGATGCGTAACTTCCTCCTGTGTCCCCAGCTGGCCCATTCCCCCAGCACTCCCCGTCCACACCATGCCCGTACCATCTCCAATGCTGCCTTTCTCTCCTCACTTGCTGAGGCTCGCTGCCCACTGCACAGCGTCTCTTTAATCTTCATAAACTGAATTCCCAGCCAGAATAAACCCTGCGTGCCAGAACGCGTCTGAGAGGAATGGCAGGGACGAGCGGTGAGAGGCTGCCTGGCAGGGGAACAGGCGTAGGGGCCTCATGGGTTACTTTCTGGTCGAGCACCTCCTTTCACGAGGCAGAGCAGGCAATAGAAGACTATTAAAGCCCCTTGGAGGTTTTTCCATTGATTAACGCACTGGTCTAACCTGTATTCTCATGCTTAACATCACCTCAATGTGACCTGAATTTCAGCCCTGAAATATCTTTTCATGCAGAGTACCTGGCCAAGGGTCACTTTCTGGGTGTGATTTCAGGCACGAGGGCAGGCTGCTCTGCAAAAGCTCAGCCTGGATGCCATGAACAGGCTCTCATGAAAAATTTATTCTGAAAAAAAAATGCTGTATATTGTATTTGGAAGCACATGGGGGGGTTATCCACACAAGCCAAGTGTTATGTTTTCCAATTGTCTAATAAAATAGATTTACATAGGAGCAAGGAAGAAATAAGACGTTTTATAAGCCTATTCCTAACCTCCGTGAACTAAGACATCTTGATTTAAAACTGTTCGGTGCCCGACAAGAGGAAATAGTTTAGACTATATGTGAAAAGAGAATAATGGCTCCATCAGGTAGTCTGTCAGCTTGTGTAAATAGGCCCAGGTTGGTATGTAGGAAAGGAGGGTGAATGATCTACTCTCCCAGGAAAAGGCTTCAGTGAGGCATTTAATGAAACTAGAACAGACTTATTGTTCTATGGGACTCCTACAGCAATTCCCCTGGGTCCCTTTGAAAATCACAGTCTGAATAGACACAACAGAAAAAATAAAGACTGTATTTACAGAGGAAAAGTTGAGTCCCAAAGCATTTACAAGCTTAGTCTAAGGCCTTTCAGAAGTACGAGTTGAATCCGTATTTCTTTAAACCTGGCGCCTTGTCTACAGGAACATCTCCCTGTTCAGTAGAAGCAGCACAAAATGCCGCATCCTGTGCAAAACTTTGCTGCATTTATTTTTCAGGATGTCTCTTTCCTACTTTATTTCAGGCAAGACTCCACATTGCCAAAAGACTTCAGTGCAGAACAAAGTTTTATGAACCTAAAGACCAAGGTTGATTGAAAATCAGGAATCATTCATGGAAAATTAACAAATGTGACACATCCAAAGTGAAATCTGCATTAAGAATTGACTCCAACTGGCAAGGGCCTAACCTACAGGACAGCTTTATCGTCTCTCCCAGTATTGCAGCATAATTTTCTCTGACAACTAGTTCACGATCCAAACTAAGCAGAGACCCTTTCTCGGGATCTGCTCTGAGACTGCCTGCTGCACAGGATCTGTGAGAAGTATGGAGACAAAAGCAAGCAGGAGGGATTCTTTTGCTTTGTTGTGCACCAGGAAGAAATAGACCTTGAAATGACAAGAGCTTCCATGTGCCAAGGCGCTGGGTCAGACCCTGCAATTCTTCGATCCGGATGCAGATGCCACTCTTACTAACATGGGCTGGAGCTGGACATGCCACAGTGGAGGAGCAGACCCAGAAGCAGTCGTTAACACAACCAGACACACGTGTGTCATGCCCCAGGGACACCTGAGGCACCAGGTCAGGGCTGAGCTCTTGGGCATCGCCTTGGGCCCTCCGTCATCCCCTTCCCACCAAAGGGAAGCCCAGGAAGAAGATCCTTATGCAGATACTGGGTGAGCGGGGAAGACCAGAAGCCGGATAGCTAATGGAGAGCACCATCCCCACACTTTAGCAAAGTCTCTGTTGGGTTTGGTCGGGATTAAGGTCCCAAGGGTGCATCATCCCCACTGTGGGTGCAGGCAGTAGTGGTCACCACTTGAGTTAGAGGTTATTTTTTGTAAAAAAGCACAGAGAGGCTTGTTGCAGAAGGCTTGTTGCAGGGTGGATTTGGCGGCAGCTGCAAGTTGTGCCAGACAGGGCCTGGTCCAGGGGAAGAGACTTGGGCCGGCGGTGGGATGTGACCTGGAAAATCAGCAGCGATGCCTGGGAGGTGTGGCATGGGAAGGTGCTGCAGTCTGCACGCTCTGCTGAGACCGGCATATGGATTCAATGTCAATGGATGAAAGGCCACACGTCTGGGGACGACCAATAAAGATGCAAAATATACTTTGAATGGAAATGTTCATGAGGAAAGTAAAGAGGAAACAGACCTGCTGGCAATGAAAGCTGCAAAGCAGTCAAATTGGGCTGGAGAACACAAGGGTGGGGGACTGGGCTGCAAAGCAAAGGAGATAACTGCTCCCCTCCTCTGGCCACTTCAGGAATTCTGTAATCACTCAATTTGCTTTATATATTACACTGGCGAGGAGACTCAAAAGGAAAAAAAAGCCTTATGGTAGGAGAGGTGCTGCTTTTAGGAGGACCTATTCTACCAAACAGTTTTGAGCAAGGCAAAAGGCGATCTCCTCCTAACCCAGGAAAAAACCATCTGAGGGGCTGCAGGGGGGCAGAGGTGCTCTGTCTTTGGGATGGACCAGGCGGAGCTGCTAGTTTTGCCAAAGGAAATGGTGAGAAAACATATTGCCAAAGCATTGCAAACAGACAAGACACAAACTTGCCCAGAATAAAAGATGTGGCTCATGACCAGAGGCACGCATCTTCAGATGCAGCGAGGTCACGAGGGCAAGAGTGCATTTAGACACTGTCCCTGTTCGTTTCCATGTTCACATCTGGCAACTGCAGGGGCTGCAGTCTCAGCAAGAACCATCTTCTGCTTTTTTTTTTTTCCTCACACAAACAGCAAATGGGGTCATGTATGGGAAGTGCCAAAAGTAATCTTTCAATCTCCTGTTTTCTTAATATGAAAAAATGTATTACATTTTTTGTAAAAGGAAAAAAAGAGACAAAGAATAATGACTTTGTCTGAAACCAAAAATTAAAAACCCCAAAGCCTTCCTTGTGAAGTGAGCTAGGAGTGACTTGGATAAACACATCTATTGGCTTTAAAATGTAATACTTTTCTTCAGAAGGAACAAATGACACGAAGGGGGTGTGTATCTCAAAAAGTTATTTACATTGCCTTAACCTAGATTCACCTTTTTTTCTGTACAGTATTTATTTTCTTTGCATAATGTTCTTGTTCCCATTAGCCTTTCTGCCTTTCTGCCATAATTTCATAAAAGGATTTGCAAGAATGCAGGTTTTACTGTCTGCAGCTTTGCTTTAGCCTCTGCGCAACTTCTGTTTCCAACAAACTCTTTGTAACATTCCGCATTCTTTCTTGTTCCTTCCATTTCACCTTCTTAATGATTCTTCTGCTCTTCTGGAGTCTTTTTTCCTGTTAGTTTTCAATAGATAGAACCTCTAGGACCCCTCAGTCAATGAATGTTGGCTTTTTGCTCTTACTCCAGAAGACTGAATTTGTGTCTTTTCTGTTCGTAAAACCTCAGTAATACAGTTTCTTGCCATACTGAACAGAGATCTGCTTTAAGGAACCACATGGTGTCAATGTTCATACATTTGATTTATTCACAAACCTATTGGAATATTTGCTCTTATCAGGAGGCTGCCAATATGCAGTAATAGCTGCAGGGCTGTTCCTCCCCTTCCAGCCTCAGCGTGCAGGAGAGTATTACTCCTTTACAATGTTTTACTTCGCTGCTGTCAGGAGATGTGTGGGATGTGGCCGATGGCCTCAGCACTCTGCAGAATGACTTACTAAAACACATGATGGAGAGGAGTTCAAAATGTATGGGCTTAGTCTGTAACCCCAAGGATGGCTACAAAAAGACTTCAGCACAGCTCTGCCGTCAGCGGGGAAGACTTGGGGATGCCACAGAAGTGCTGTAATGGCCGAGATACAGGCAGGCTCAGAACCATTGCTTTTAATCCAACATGATCCGCAGAGCTGAGGAGCTCTGTGCATGATGTGTCATACTAAGAAATCAAAGTCGTCGTGTAATCAGCCACAGTAAAAGGGAGTGTGGTCAAAGTTGATCCAAGGATGTTTTTTCCATGTGCAGCCCAATTAAAAGTCAGAATTTAGTACCAGAGGAAGCCTTTGTGGTCAAGAGTCAAGCTTGTTCAGCAACCATATAGGATAATAAACTTGTCCAGAGCTATAATGGTTACTGTTAAATCCTAGAAATATTTTTAAACCTAATGCTTCAGAGCTGAAACCAACCTTTATCCATCACTTATTAAGAGATGTCTAGAGCAGGCAAATCTCCCACACCAGCATGTTAGGCATTTCATACCAGCACAGCCTGGCAGCTACATGTGGACCAGGATAAGTTTTATCAGTAATGAGCATCTGGAAATGAAGATGCCTACATGAATGCTAAACTCCTTTAAAGAGAATGGCCCATGCCAGAAAGAAAAAGTAAGGGTTCTCCAAGGTACGGTTATTTCTTCAGGCTGTATTGAGTAGCTGCCAGCTTTACTCACAAAACTGCTGTTTTCCTCCTTCCATAACTGCAGTGGGCGGAAAGCCATCTCGCAGAAAAGAACTGGCACATGCTTGAGCTCCGTCCGTCCGCCTCAGCAGAGTTCGTGAGGATGAGCTGACTGGCAGGGGGAGCCACTATCTTCCCACAAAAAGTGTGGCGTGACCTCTCTTTGCTCCTTGGAGCTCAGTGCCCACTCTCAGAGTCGAATTTTCCAGTGCTCTGAATGTCAGCCTCTAGTTGCTCAGGTGCCTTTTCACATCAAAAGCTTGCAATTCTGCTCTTCCAGCATGCAAAAATTGATTATTTATCCTTCCACTGCCGAGCTGGATCCTGCCTTATGTCATGAGCGCCATCAAACCAGTGGCAGTTTTATCCAAGTCACTAGCAAGTTTTCAGTGAATTGGGGTTTTGTGTTTTTGGAAAATGGTAGTTAATTAGAACTGAAGCTTTCTGTGCAAATGTATTTGTTTTGCTAAATTTAACTCAAGACAAGGTGTGAAACTGCTGAGGAAGGAGGCAGAGCAGGAGCATACACCTTTCTGTCTTTCTTGTCCTGATCATCCAGGTTAAGTATCTGGTTTCCTGGCCCCTCACCTGTACTATGTTGTTTTCAAGTCCTTTTTCTGCAATTGTGCAGTCTTTCCCCTGGTACCCTAAGCGATGGGTGAGGGAGCAAAGAAATCACTGGTGTCTACCCTGTGAGAGATGGATGCTACAACCTGGTGACTCAGGGATTCATTCAGAATAAGAAAACCATTCCCTTATTTTTTCTGAAGAAAAAACCCACAACCAAAACACAAAACAACTCAAACCAAAATAAAAAAAAACCACAGGAGTTTTCCATTCCATTCATTTGCAGAACACAAAACAAAGCAAATCTTGGCACCTGCACATTTCGCAAGAGGTAAATGTTGGTGTTTCAGTTATCCCTGGCATGAAGTGCTGAGGTGACCCTTTGGTGACCCACATTGATACTCACCAGAGTTCCCCCTCCATCAGTCCTGGCACATCTGAAATTCCCAAGGTCATTTGCAAGGACAAGTCAAGAGCTTGCATTTAGTAAACCGTTCCTCATAGTTAATTAATAGCAGTTCAGGTAACTGTGAGACCTTGGTGAGGAGTAAGGATCAGCCCTGTGTGTGTTTTCCTGACTTCCATCAGCTCTTACTCCTTCAAGTCCAAGTGTGCAGCACGAATAACTAGAGGGAAAAGCAGAACAGCGAGTTGCAAAATCACATCCTTTCCCCTAGAACGTGAAGGGACATGTTTGCTCCAGCACATTGGGTTTCATCGCAATGGCGCAGAAGCAGGTTGGGGAAATAAGCCCGTCTGCCCATGGTTATCAACGTGTCTTCGTCTCCGTACTGCTGCAACTGGTAAGGTGCGTGTAGAACCGCGTTGCCAGAGCTGCTACCTGCCTGCGAGCAGCCAGCAAAAAGCCCCCCAGAGACCAAAGTCTTTCCTCCCCCTTCTCCCGGGTAATGTGGCTCGTTTGTATGTGTTAAAGAAAGTTTGACACCTTTTAGTTTCTTGAAGAGTGGGTGTCGAAGCAATGGGAGAGGAAAGGTGAGGCAGGAAATCTGGCTCGCTTTAAAGGTGCTTTGATAATCTCCTGCACAAAAAGCGAAAGCCTTCAGGTTTCTCACATTGTAACATGGAGCATGCACTGCCTGAGACCTACATTTATAGCTCAGTTACTAGGAGTGAAATGCTTTACATGCCTCTGGGGACATGTGAAAGGAGAGCTGCCCCCAGTGTACTACTAGAAATCATGCCAGCAGTTCAAGTAATTTTTTTCCAAGATTTTATGATCTGATGCTTGGATTACATTTGTTTAGCTGTAGAGGTGTGAGGTCTGAACAATTTGTCAAAATAAAGAGTAGCCCCAGCTCCAGACATGTGTGTATTTGGAATTCAACTTCAACCATGACACTGGAAATCTGTGAGGAGGGATGAAGTCTTGCTCGAGGATGTCTTGCCTAAAGTGTAGGAGAGAAGAGGAACACAACTGGTGGCAGAGTGGGGATAAGTGACTGTGAGCCCACAGAGCAGGCTGGCCACAGCGCCTGGGGGTGGTGCCCGCATTGGGGCACTGGGGGAAAGCCCCAGGAGCCACCGCCTGGCGTCGGCGAGTGCCGTGCAGCCATGCCCGGGGTGAATCCAGCACGAGGGTGAAGTCACGAGAGCTCACCTGGACATATCCAGTGGTCTGCAGTGGGCCTCTCACACTCTGGTCAGACATCCTGACAAGCAGAAGGGGCTGGACATGAAGTGTCACTGTCTCAGTCACCTGCAGTGCTATGACAAGAAAAGCCTTCACCTCCAAATATAATTTTATTAAACTATTCTATTCCAACAACTTTTTCCTCAAATTTCAGAGTTCAGGCCTTTATCTCTGTTGTTCCAAGGGGACAATTTAACAACACAACACAATTGTCTCCCTAAATCTTCATGGAAATGAGCTGACCCTTGCAGGTCCCTGGACTGGCAGGGGATGATGGCGCTCACCCTGCCATGCAGGCGGGCCCTTGAGCAGGGAAGCTGGTGACATTTCCAAGGCCACAGGGCAGAGCCACCATCCTCCCCAGCCCAGGCAGGCAGTGGCAGCTGCCGGGGGCAAAGAAATGGAGGTGACAGCCTGGACAAATCTGTGGAAATCTCCTCTCAAAGCCGCAGCTGAGGATTAAATGACAGGGCAGTAACCCCAGGACCCCCACGCTCTTTCTATCTGCTTTTCTCACCTGTCCCACCATCAATGCTTTTTTTGTTCCCCATTTCCTCATCCCCAAATCCCTCTTTTTTCCCCTTATCAGCCTTCCCAGCACAGGTCCTTCTGCCAGCCCACAACACTTCTCATCCTGCCCTAGGCTGCACCTATCAAAAATCAAGTGGAAAAGAACTTGGGGGCAGAAAAAGAAGACAAATGTAAGAAAAAAAGTGGACATATGGTAGCTCTAATAAAGAGTGATAAAGTCCTCTGATGTTGCTGGAAAGACTCCCACTTAATTAACAGAGCTTTGGACCAGAATCCAAAGCAGCTCACTTTCCAAAGCTGAGATAAGTTCTTGGCTCCTATTTCCAGCTTTTGTGCTCAGACTGCCCAACAAGGCCCATCCTCCTGCTTTTATTTATATTAGGGAGTCACTCATTCGTAATTCATCTGGGGCTGAATCTCGCTTCCCGTGTCAGGATACAGATCATTTATAAGGCGATAAGGGACTACGTTAACATTATAACTCAGTGTTTGTAGATACTCACGTTCTCTCTAAAGATATTTATCACCAATAAACACAGTAGAAAATCTGACTTCATTGACCTTTGCTTCACAGATGATTCTCTTTCACACTGTGCATAAAACCCGGCATTTATTTGATGCAGTGCTGTGTTGAGGCCAGTCAAGTTCAGTACATAACTCTGAAGGCAGCAAGAGCTGTAGGTGCTCAGTACCTTTGAAAATACTGCTCTTATAAACCTATTCAGGATTTTTAATTGTCATATGTGTCAATAAGATATTTTTACTTATACTATCCAACCCAAAACCCAAATTCATTTGTTTTCATTTGAAGAACAGCAATATATGTAATCACAAAGCACATGACAAGACTTCCTGATGGATTAACAGCATTCCACAGCTGAAAAGTAAGCCTATAGATAAAAAGCAAATGTCAACAAATATTCACTTACTGAACTTAAAATATCCCATCTCTAATTGCACTGTCATAGTTAGTGCATGCCACGTTTATTCAAAGGAGCAACAAACATTCATCTTTCAACTTTGAAACATATTTATATGACTGGTCTTTCTTTATGGCCTATTAAAAAAAAATTTATATACTGGGTAGGTAAATATCAAATCAGTCTCTCAGGTAAGACAGCATTAATGAACTAACCGGTAGAGGTACCAGCAACAAAGACTGGGCATGGATGGCTTATACTATTGGGATTACGCTTTTGTGTGTACTTTAGGAGTCTTTCATTTCCAGGTAACAGGTTTGACTCTACCGTTCACTAAAATTATGACCAATTGACAGCGAAGGATGGAGACGAAATGCAGGTTTTATTTGGTGCTCTTATGATGAGGCAGCACTGGTGAATCAGTGACTCTGGGTCGCCCTACACGCAGCTGCTTCTGATCTGGAACAACAGAGCGTGGTGAAGGGTCAAAGGCGCAGGGTGATGGTCCCACCATAGCCCTTGGGTGGCCATTGCTTATGACCTATTACTTTGCAAAGGACAGAGGAAGATATGGGGTGCCCAGCTCTGAAAATGTGAAGGAATGTGACTTCCAGTAAGTGGTCAACACTCACCTCTAAAAATAGAAGCACTGGAAATCACTGGTAACTTTTGACAGTCTTGGCCAAAATCAACTATTTTTAGCCCATCTGTTCCCTCTGAGCTCAGTTCTCTCAGGAAGAATGTATATTTTGGGCAAAGGGGAGGAGGCAGTTTTTGTGACAGACTGAAAGTTGAAACACTTTCATATCAAGAGCACTAAAAAAATGACAGAACCACTTAATTTCTTTAAATGGATGTGAGAATGTTGCCAAGTTTTGTGAGCAATTAAATTTAATGCAGGATAAGATGGCAGGGATGAAAGATAATTATATGCTCTCAAATGCTTGGTCTTTTTGTAAATGAAATGGCCTTAGGGAGTTTTCCAGCAAAGTTTGGGCTCAGCCTTTTAGTTCCAACAAAGCGAATTGCCAAGCGTGGCTCTGCACCGGACATGTGACATGATTTTTAATGAATTCCTGTCAGATACCCTTTCAGTTGTCCACCAAAACTGACAATAGTTCAATTTTTCTTTTGGAGTTCTGTGCAATCAAACTTCACTTGATGGGTTAGCTTTCCCACATACCTGCACTCTTAGCAAGTGAAGAGTTCAATATACTGGACACCAAGAAATTTATCTGACAAATAAACACGGGAAGCCTTTGAGGTGATAGTGCATCAATAACAGCAATGGGAGCACTAATTACAGTCCTTGCTAATGAGCCCAGACCTGTGAGGTGTCTGATAGTTCCTGAGAGATGCTTAGTGCCGCCATTCACTTTGCTGAAAGTGAGGAGAATTAATTCATTCTTGCTGGTTTGCCCTTACACAAGTTGTTGGGCACATCACTGAGAGTGTGTCCAGACATCAGCCCACAGCAGCATCACAAAGAAATCTTTAACAAGAGGAGAGGCTGGTGGCAGAGGCTTTATCCTTCAGACTCTGAGTGCAATTACCCATTTTCTTTTGACGTTATTTGTGCATGATATATGCATTTATTCTTGTAACAGTATTCAGACAATGTTAGATGATATATTCATGGAAACTTTTTCAGTTTTCAGAAATGTTGTAAACTTGTTACTACTGATTCTCCAAGATCAATTATTTAAGAAAACAGGGGAGATGGCAGAATATTCTTTGTGTAGGCTCATTGCTGCCCTGTTTGAAAAGTTTCACTTAGTGGGACACGTAACAGAAACAGTCTAACGTGATTTAGACAGTATATTCAAGATATCTGATAGTCAATCTGAAAAAATTCTTGAGTATCCCAGCAATGGAAATTTTAGGAGGGGATGGATTATGATAAAGGCCATGAATGATTAAAACATCATAAGAATGAAGGATTAACAAACTAGAAATGGATAAAGCCCTTGAATCGCTCATCTGATGTTTGCTATCCACTCTTACAGGTCGCGGTCTGACAGGTTACAAAACACAGCCTTAGACCAGACACCAAATGGTTGATTTTAGCAGAAGGAGAGAATATTTACAAGCAACTTGTCTAACCATGTGAAAAAGCTATTTCAATTTTTTCTTTTATCTTTTTCCATTTTCATTTTTTATTTAATAAATCTATTTTGTGTTATTTTGGCAACATTCTCTCCATGTAAAACATACTTTATTTGCAACTAGCTACAAAAATGTTTCCCAAGTACATTCCAACTTATGATAATCTTAAAGACATTTTTCTTTTTATGGTTTAATTACATTTATTTTTAGTTTAATTGCTGGGCTTATTCTTGGGAGCCTGTTGGATCCTGATGATGCTTGCATTTGCTGTTGGGAATATGGCACAAGGAGCAGCACTGAACTGGATAACATTTATAAAGGCTCTAATAACTTTGCTGCTGGCGAAGAGCTCAGAATGTCATTTTCCCAACCCCACCTATAAATTTCAGGACCTAACAAGCTCCGGAACAAATGTTGCATTTCAGTTTTGTAAAAACGATTTTATCTATTGGTGGAAAGCCCTCCAGCACTTCAGGGGGAGATACAAAAAAGAGAGAGAAATACGTTTCTATCTGACACATGCTTTTGTTTCTCCACTGGTTGACTATGTATTATTGTGACTGCTTCCATGGTATTGCCCAGTAGCGTAACCACAATCCCACGTTACCATGGAACCGATACAGCCGTGCCACCCTCAGCCCAGACTTACTCAGTGTGTAAAAGCCAGGCCGGGCTGAAGCAGTGTGTCCATGTGAGCCAGGCTGCTCCAGAGGGATCCTCTGGCAGTTCAGTCCAGGCGGAGCATCCTTCTCTCCAAAGAAATGGATCATGACCCATTGCAGCTGGAAGAGGTTACTGTGCCCACTGGATGGGTGGATGGAGCCTTTGTAACAAGGGTTAGCTCACCATAACGTGGGTGACAGTTAATAGAGATCCCATCCTCTGATCACGAGAGACATCACCTTCTTTTCCATAGGGAACACTTGACTTAAGACCGTGTAACTGCAATTTTGTATCTGCTTTCTGCTCTATTTTCCCTTTGGTCGTTTCTTATCCTTTTTTTGAAAGAAGATGTTGCATATCGTTAGACAAATTCTCTCTGAGATATTTACATTTCAGTAACCGATATTCAGCACAGAGCTTGGTAATGGATCATTCAGGAAGGAATACACTAAATGTGGGGTACAGCGAGGAATATACTCATAGTACATATTCACAGTTAACATTAGTTTGATTTTGATGAGTAGTGCCACATTTGAGAAAGCAAAAAATAAATAATATCTGAGAAAAGATTTCCTGAATACCTGTTTTACAAGAACTAAACTTGAAATCAAAGTTGTCTCCTGGGTCTGTGCTTGACATGCCATTAGCACATTGCACACGGGATTGCCTGTTTGCCCACTGTTTATGTTTATGCTTCTATATAAAGAAGCACCCAATAACAGCAAGAATTTGATGTTTTAGTATGCCCCAGGTCTCATGTTCCTGAGCTTAACTGTGTGTCCAGTCCTCTTGGCTTAAAAGCTCCAGAGATAGACGTGATTTTCACGTGTGTGCATCAATGTGCAGCAAAGTGTGTGAATCAGAAGTCTTTCTACTAACTGCCTGGAGGAGTCCTGTGCATTTATATTGGCTTTACTCATGAAAGAATCCTGTTCCCTGAACCTTGAAAACAAATACTTTGGCCTCGGGAAGGAAAATGGATCCACAACAAATGCTGTAGTATTGCTTAATGGTTTCCTGACAAATCCCCATCTCTGCTTTGGAGCTGTGAAAACGGACGCAGAGTCTGCTCTTATTTCAGTCTCAGGAGGAACCTGACAGGTGCAGTGAGCAGTCTGGTCAGGGTAATAAAAGCCATAGGTTCAGTATGCTATTAAAAAAAGGCATTATGCACAGCTCAGACACTTAGCTCAGTTAAGGGCCGTCTGTAAAACTGCCCTAAGAGGAGAGGTCCTGTGCCGCTGGCGTGTGCAACGCTGGCATGAGCTCAACAACCTCAAAAGTGTCAAGAGCGGGGAAGGAAGGCAGGTTCTCCATTACCTGGCACGACGTGCGGCTCCCTAAGACCATAGAATGGGGACAAGGCAGATCAAAAGATGAGGTGAACTGTTCCTGTAGGAAATGTGTGCCTGGGGACTGGGTTTCCGTGTGTTTTCTTCTTTGCAGGGGTTTCACAGATTACTGGGACTCTCACCGTGAGTTCAGCCACAGGCCAGTCACAGCCCAAGGTTGCTTCTCTTTTAACACCACATTCCTCCGTAATTTCTGCCCACTTCAGATTTGTTGTTTGAAGGATGACATTGAATAAAGTTTTCTTATTTTGTTGAAATGTCTTACAGAACTAAACAGACTCGATCCAACAACCTTGAAAATCGATGGATCTCCTCTTGTTCCAGCACAGTGGCAGAGCTGGAAGGCAGTGTCTACAATAACAACCCTTCTCTTTCTCCCAACCGTCCAGCCTAGACTAGCCCAGCTTGGTTGCTCCTCACAATTTATCTAGCCTGCTCTGAGAAGCAGCCTGCGCAGTCTGCAGCTGTGCTTCTCAGCCCTCACCCCCGGGAAGCTTTTTCTGATGTCTTGCCTAAAACTCTCCAGCTTCAGTTCAAGCCCATTGCTTTTTGTCCAATCCACTTAGGTGCAGAGGAAGGCTTTATTTCTAAAATACTTCATAAATCGATAGAAGGTAAAAATGGAGACTTTCTGTTTCTATTGTTACTTATTTATTTTTAACCAGAAATGTGGAGGATTTATTAACTTCCTCAG
>NW_009714558.1:33054-33328 GCF_000703405.1 Apaloderma vittatum
GAAGAGCAATAGCTTTCTATGGAGTGCTTCAGGGAAAAGCAGCTTCATGCACTAGTTAAACCTGGTGTGCTGAAATCACGGGAAGTTTTGCCATGGAGTGTAACAGAGCCTGGATGTCAGCCAGTAACTGGCAGTTTTCATTTTCATACATTTGTTAGGTTCCACTGGCTCACCCATCCTGAGACCATCGTAGTGCCTTCCGGGTAAACGCACGTAACAACTGTGAAGCCTCCAGTAGATCTTGCTGAGCCACGCTCCTCCCCACACGGGAGCG
>NW_009714558.1:33359-35145 GCF_000703405.1 Apaloderma vittatum
CTCTAAAGCAGGTTTATATTGGTTTGTCCCTGATCTTGACTTCAGGTAGAGAAGAAAGACCTGAAAGTGTAATTCCCTTACAGTTAGAACTGAGGTTTGAAGGAAGGAAGGAATAGAGGTTCTGGAAGAGGTGGAGGCTCCCGGCAGAGCCCTGACAGTCTCAGACCCGTCCATCCATCACCCCAGGCACAGACCAAAAGTCTATCGGTCACAACAGTTTATTCATGTCAAATGCTTCCAGCTCCCAGCAGGAACGACGGGACCAACACCAAGCAGAGGAGGTTTGAATCATCCAGGCTTATCACACAAAGGTTTCAGAGAGTTCACGTTACAGACCCTCAGTGCCGTTTACAGCTTACTTGAAGGGAAAGGACTGAAACATCCAATATATCTCCCATAGGCTGACAACCCAGTAAACACTCCAGCAGGATAACCGTGATCCTTAGAACAATGGAAACATTTTAGTTAGAAACTGTAGAAGTTACAAGGCAAAGATTTATGTGCTGTGGGGTAAATAAATATTCAGTTCCCATTAATGTTAATGGGAGTTAAGTGGCTAATTCCCCACACATTATGCTGGAGATTTACTTCTCCGTGTTTTATAGAATAAATGAATTTATAGTCTTCCTGGAGGTTAGACCTGAGAAAAACAAAGAGCTCAGAGTTTACTTCGTTTTTATGAGGTCATTTTTTTTTAAAGGAGGTTTATTCCCCGAACAGAAGGAAAGGTTAGAAGAGCACCAAGTTAAAGCAATCCCCTCCACGGGATGCCAGGGAGATTTGTGGCAGGCATTTAATCCAAACTCACAGACGGAGAGACACGCAAACATCCATATAAAATGTCTTAATAACAGAAGCCGGAAATTCACAACAATAATAAAGGCTGACATTTATACAGAGCCTTTCATCCACACATCTACGAGCTGGATTTTGCATTCAGAGGCACTCACAAAATTCTCTGGTGAGCCACATGTGATTTCACACTAAGAGGGCAAAAAGCATCAAGTAGGCTGGCTGCAGCACTACCGAAACTTGGCCAACATCGGGGCAGCCATTTAATACCCCAGGACAGCAGTTAAGATGCTTCTCTTTTAGAGCTCAGAGTATTCCTATTAACTTCAACTGATTTTTCATGGGGTAGAGTCAGAAATGAGAGCGTGCACCATGATGAACTAATACCTATGTCAGCACTTAATAGTCATTCCCTGCAGTCATTCCCTGCAAATCCAGTGGAATTTGTTCTTTTTTCTTATGCTTCAATCTTTAAGATGGCCCCATGTATTCTCATTGCTGGATAAAAAATGTTTAATGCCGGCTCTATCAACAAGTTAGAAGTCACAAGAATCATTTGCCCAAGATGTGAACAGTATGTCAGTCTCTGCATTCAAAGACGACCAGACCTTCATTCCAAACAATCCCATTTTTCTCTTTCTCTGTTAAGAACTACTAGGTATTTGTGCTGAAACTGGGATGAGAGGTTATGTATGAGACAGTTGCACATTTGTTTCCCTTTAGGCTGATCTGAAAAAGAACAGCTTCAGAGAGAGGGAGAGAAAAAGTTGTAGCAGTATTTTCAAGAGGGTGCAGTGATCTACTACAGATAAGCAGTGGCATTTTTTCCTTATTCAAATGTTAAGCTTTCCCAGGCAAGTAATATTTTCTCCGAACTGGCTATTCAATCGTCTATAACTCCGTGCAAACAAGTCCCTTTCATTAGCAGGGTCACTCTCACAGTTTCATTTTGATCAGACGCTGCTTTTGTATTGCGTATATTGGATTTTTTTTT
>NW_009714559.1:0-259 GCF_000703405.1 Apaloderma vittatum
TAGCCAAGTATTAATCTGCTGCACTTTGTTACACCTTCCACTATTTCTCCTTTTAACTACAGGAACGGAGGCAAACACAACCTGTGCACCTGATCCTTCAAGAATCCGTCCCAGTGCCCTAAAGTCTCTTTTGATTGCTTCTGGCCATCTCTCTGCTATCTCATCGTTACCAATCTGCATAACCAGAAGCGGGTAATAATCACAGGGTTTAACCAGACCTGGAAGCTTCTTAATAATATCCTTAACCCTGGCCCCACGG
>NW_009714559.1:336-12579 GCF_000703405.1 Apaloderma vittatum
TCCCACATCAATTCCCCTCCTTTTTTTCTTGGACGAAGAAGCCCTCACGCATGTGGCTGGTGGATTCACCCTTGAGAGCCCTATGGATGGACCTGCACCTGTCTCTTCCTTTGCCTGGCTCTTATTGTCTAGAGCCCCAGACCTGTTCTGCAAGGGCAATGGGGCAGGTGAGGGAGGCCAGGCAGGGATTTTCCTTCCTCTCCTGGCAGGCCCCTGCTTCCACTCCTCCCCATCCTTTTGCCTAATGGCCAGAGGGGAGGGGATTTTCTGCTTTTGCGTGGGGCTTCTGTCTGGGTGTCCACAGTTTTCCTAACGGCCTTTGATCAGGTTGCAACCATAACTGGTTCTGCAATGAAGAGACCTCTCAAAACTATGCACAGGTTTATTTACAGCACATTTAAGTATTCTGCTGTTAACACCGACTTACCGTTTATTGCCTCGTGTTTGGTGGGCAGTGACTAGCTGCTTTCCTCCCCAAGTCTTCTTATACCCAGGGCACAATTAATGGCTGGTTAACATTGTTAACGCACACAATTAGTGGCTGGTTAACAGCGCTAATGTCTGGTTTAGATTACCTGTGGCTGATGGTGGCTCAGTCCGGTTGCCCGCCCCCAGCACAGGCAAGCCGTTCACTTAGGTTTTATTGAAGTTTACCTCTTCAGGAGTTATTTGCTGAATTAGAAGATTGTTTACTTCACCCCACGAGCAAATCTACTGCTGTAGGTGGCTCTTCTGGTTTAAGGCTATCAGGGCAGGTGTGGATGTAAAGGACACAGCATCTTAACTCATCTGCCCTGGCCCCTGGTTGTGGCTGGAAGTGTTGAGGTAGGCTGCCTGTGTGGTTGCCCATTAAGGGGCAGGAGTGAACATCTGGAGTGGGATTCCCCCTCAAAAGCGGTTATCTAAATATGCACATCTAAATATAGGTGACTAAAGACAAACCAGGTATCTACACTGTACTGCACTTAATGGAGCCTGAAGAATGGTTCAGGTGACCAGATTTAGGCACTCAGTGGAAGGTGAGAAGAATAAATTTAGGAGTCCACCAACTGGAGCTGAACCCCACCTTTGATTGCTCATAAAACCTTCACCATCTCCAAGGATTTTCTAAATGGTTGTGCTTATAAATCCAGGCACTTTAGACAGGTGGAGGCTTTTCTAAAAGTTCAATAACAGACCCAGCCAAAGGTAATGGTTACCACCCTCCACAGTTTATCCATCCATCCTTCCTTGGCCCAGAGAAGCTACTGTTGCCCAGCCTCACTGCCCACTCCATGTCTCTTCTGCTAGAGCTGGAGGGAGACCAGCGACAGCTCCCCTCGTGCCCTGCGTGTTGTGCCACAGCTGGGGCAGGTCAGCACAAATGGATGGGTGGCAGACGCTGGGAAATATTCACTATTTCCTTTCTACTACTCATGATGTTCAGTATCTGGGGACAGATCATGTGTTGGGTTGGGGATGGCATGTGTGTAAATGTCTGATCCTGCCCCTCCCTCTGTTAGCCAGGGCAGAATGGCTTAGTGCTGCAGCCAAGCTGCAAGGGAACTGCTTTTTCCTCGCCTTTTCTGCCACCTCTGATCTCTGTTTCAAAACCAGCTTTCTGAAACTCATGAGGAAAAAGGTCCTGCCCCTTCCTCTGTTAGCCAGGGCAAAATGGCTTAGTGCTGCAGCTAAGCTGCAAGGGAACGGCTTTTTCCTTGCCACCTCTGATCTCTGTTTCTAAACCAGCTTTCTGAAACTCATGAGGAAAAAGATTTCCATCCCTTCTGAGCACAGGTAGGTTTTGCTTGTTCAGGCAAGTGGTTGCAGTGCCTGTCTTTCTGCACTACAGTGCCAGCAAATATGTCTCGCAGGAACATTTATCCCTGATATGGACATTCAGGAATCTATTTACTCAAAGATGTGAATACAGAGACTTTTATTTCCACAACTTAACCTATTTAACCTTGTTTGTCTACTAACAAATCCCATTTAAATGCTGTTCTTTTTATTTTGGTTGCTATTGCACAAAAAAAAATTCATCAGGAGAGAAGACTCTGCTCGTGCCAGAGCTTTCTGAACAGAATAGGCTTGGGGTTTGAATTTCTTTCTTTCTTTTTTTTTTTTTTTTTTGCATTGCAGGGAGGCCCAAATCAATCATAGGACTTATCATTTCTGTCTCTGAGCCTGCAGATGATGCTTTCCAGGTGATACTGGCTAGGAGCTTCCCATGATGGGTGCAAACCATCCATTTCCCAACCACCTGGCAGTGACGCAGCAGCAGCAGCACAGTAGAAGAATGGCAGCAGAGAGCAGGATGGTGTCCCTGGGCACATTCATACATCTGGAAGGTTGTCCTGAGGCCACATGGGAACAAGGATAGCCAGGAATGGCCTGTGCACCAGTCAGCTCATGCTGCTGTGCTGGGTGCCGACCAGGGCCACGTGTCACGTGTCCCTGTGGGAGACATCCATCCCAAAGGGAAATACATGGCTGGCACGTTATCGTTTTCATGAGTACATTGAACAACACTGATTGCAAATTAACAATCTTTTAGCCTGCATTAGAGTATTGTCATTGAATATCTGCACACAGCGTGAAAATTGCCATTGGTAGCAGGGCAATTTATGGATGAAAATATGCCCTTTGAAGAGAGATATGCACAGTTACATCTTCTGCAAGTTGATGGCTTTGCCAGAGTAGCGCAACCTGAGCACATAACCTCACCAAGCAAACATGAGTCAAAATGCTTTCAGCAGATGCTTTGGAAAACAAAGAAATGCTTGGGATTGTTCAGCCAAGCACAGACAGTTGGCAGCACATTCTAAGCACTGGCACAGCCGGTCCCGGAACTGCACCGAACCAAGATGAGGTGCCCCGATGGTAGGAGCCACAATTTGCCCCTGGGTGATGGAGGCAGCTGCGTGAGTCACAGTGCTGCAGACAGATCTGTGCCATGAAACAACTTTGGGCACTTGAGCTTGCGCTTCGAAGGGGGGTGCGACAGGCTGGGACCAAGAGCTGATCTGTACTTCACGTGAGCACCAAGTACTTCAGGAGGAGCTGTGGCTCTGTGCAGAGGGCCTTAGGCAAAGGGGCTTGGGTGCAATACATCCCCCAGAGCACATATCAAGGAAAAGAAAAGGGGGTGGAGGGTGGAGACAGGGGAGGAAGGAAACAGCTGCCTCATGTATGAAAAGATTCGCCAAGCTCCCATGGTTAGATTTAATAGCTGGGTGCTGCAAGCCCAGGAGAACAATGTAATTTATGTCATTACTGCTAAAAGGCTGGTTTGATGGTGAGGGCTTCATTTGAGTTGCCTAAAATGTTTAACAAAGGGGAGAGTGAAAACAAACATGAAAGTTGTAATAAAAATGATCAGGGTTTTGGGGAGACTGCCAGGCACATTTTTCCAGTGGTACAAAGTTCACTTCTGAGAAGTGGCTCATTTTGTCTATTTTAACTCTAAGACATGAAGCTGGAATTAGAGGTAGAAGGAAGTAATTAGGTTTTGCTTTAACTACACAAGTTGTGGAGCAATAGCTAGGTTATCCTTTTGTGCTTTGAGTAGCAGAAGCCATGGGGTGCTTTTTTCATTCAGAACTAATTTCCTCTTCTTGAAAAATGACTTCTTAGGTCTCCTTTTAAAATATTTTGGGGATAAGAATGGAAGGAGATAGAATGGGTCCAAAGGGAGGAGGTCAGGGTGTTCATGCTAAACCCAGCTTTTCTGCCAGTACGTGGTATACAACAATCTTGCTGTCCTCGCACGAGCAAAAGCAACATGTGCAGCTAACCCCGCTGTTCTGCCTGTTCCCATACAGGGTGCTATTTTTAATGCATCATCTTGTCCATTACTGAGCGGAACGTGGTGGGAACACAAGTTTAAAAAAAATGCAATTAGCAAAGCTGCTGCTTCATGAAGGTGCAGCCATGCCGCCTCCACTTAATTCTGGCTGGAGTGGGGCTGTGAGGTGCTGGGTACCACGGGTCCTCTGCCTGTGCCTCAGTAAATGCTATTGTATGCTGTAAGGGGAAGGGCAGGTCACAAGTGGTAAATTTGGTGTTTATTTTGAAGTGTTGAAGTTCAGTCAGGGTGCCGTCCTTGGCTGCTTGCTCATCCTCTGCCAGCAAAACACACTGAAGGAGTGTCAATGGTTAGGGCTGGGCTGGTCACTAGATGAAGAACGGATGCTCTCTGTTAAACCCTCTCCCTTCCCAAGGGGGAGGGGAAAAAATGAATGAGGAAGAGAGATTTATGGATTGGAAAAGAATACTAGAGCAGGTTTAATGAAATAATAATAGTACTAAGAATATAAATAATGAAAATACTGAACTATATACAAATAGATACAAAACCAATATTGAAACTCCACTATGAATCACCACTGATGCTGCAGGGCAGGCACTGGGTAAATCCCGGGCTGGACTTGGTAGCAGACAGAAACTGGATTTGAGAGCTGGATTCAGGAACTCATGAAGAGCAGATGAATTCCTCCTCGGATGCTGGCAATTGAAGAAGAGGTCTTAACCCTTATGATCCCTCATCTTTATACTGAATATGATATATATGGAATGGAATATTTCTGTTGATCAGTTTTGGATCACCTGTCCCATCCATTCGTCCCTGCAGGTGTGAGCTTTTTATTTACTTGTGAGTCTTTTGCTTTACAGCACCTGACCATGGGGTACAATATTTAGCAATGACCTTGGTTTCTATAGGAGCAAATATAAGCAAGATCCTTTCTGCATACCAGTCCTTGATAGTAACTATAAACAGGCAATTTCACTTCTAGTAGCAGATGCTGTCTGCAAAATTACACTGTTAACTTCAGAGAGTGCAGCCTCTTAGAAGAGACTGAGCTGAAAAGTAAAATCACTGAACAGAATTGATTCTGATTTAGCTCAAATCAAGACATGGACTCATGCAGCCTTGCAGTGAAAACTGAGGCAGCATCAGCCTCTGATTTACCGTTTGTGCTGAAGCACTTCTCCAGGGCATTTTTGCCCTGAGCAGCCAGTCAGTGTTGGCTGCCATCCTAGCCAGTGTCCTCCTGCAGCACAGGTTAAGGTGGCAGTGCTTAAATGACTGATAACTGGGAATTCACAACAAAGTTCCCCATCCTGCAAAAAGGGTTGTCCCTGCCTGGATTTGCTCACCATTTGGTGCTGATGGGACTGCTGGAAACAAGACAAGTGCTGCCAAAGCCTTCTCAGCAGAGACACGTGCTCATTACACCGCTCCCACCATAAAGCCCTTCTCACTTGCACAGCCATGGACAACTTCCCAAGGGGACACTTGATACGATGTTCAAGCCCGCTTTGCCCATCAAGGCTGATCTTTTCCTGCTGTCAACAGCAGCCAACTGAGTGGCAATGATTTTGCAACAGAACTGCTACCAAACTATGCAGATTGTCTGCTCCAGCACTCTGAGAGACAGCTGGTAAAGCAAATAGTAACAATCCAGAGAAATTATCTTTATTTGCCTGTAAGCACAGCACTGTAATAAGAGGCTGAAATGAGCCTCTTTTTTTTTGGCACTCAAGGTCAGCGCTGCTTTTTGCATATGGCATACATTAGAATAAGTCTCTTCACTGAGAAGCTGCATTCAAAACTTTTATGAGATCAGAGGTCAGAGATCAGCTTACAGAATGGGCTGGCAGTGAGCATTCAAGATTGATGTGTGCAAATACTTGAGTACCTTTGGACAAATTTTAAGAATACCTTACTTTTTCTTGCTTGAAGACTTCTACTACACACAGGAGATGGCTCAATAATTTCCCATGACCTTTAGCAGTACAAGATGAGGGATGTCCACCCTAGAAAATCCTACCTGATTTTCATCATGCTATACATGCCCTACCCTCTCCATTCCCCTCTTATGCAGCTGATTTCACATAGCAGTTTTTTATAGTGAAATATATGCTTTTTGTTCAGTAAGCCAGACCTACAGACTCTGAGCATCAGTGTATTTTAAGGGTTTGCCGTTGATCTTCTGGTGCCTTTCTTTGCACAGGCGCGCACTTTGCAGTCCCGTTCTCCCCTGACTCTGACACCCAGGGAAACTGGTGCTGCAGGCACCAGGGAGGTGCTTTAGGCAGGACACGCAGGCAGCAATGCAGCTGCCAGGACACATACACATGGGGCATTTGTGTTGGGGGTGGCCAGGAATCCTCTGCCTTCTGGCTCAGCTGCTGCTGCTGCTGCTGGGTCCCTACCCGAGCATTGCCAAAGGTAGCACCCGGCTGTGAGGGCTGTGTGAGGACAGGCACAGCACAGGCAGCCAGCACTGCACCAACCTGCTCACGAGAAACTTCTCTTTCAGTCAGCGGACCCGCAGCCTGTCCTCTGGCTGGCTTCTCCATGGAGGTGTCCAACAAGGAGACGGCTTTGGTGCTGGAGCCAGCTTGGAGCAGGTGCTGCACGGAGATGTGACTCAGATGTGCAGGTTGCCAGATACCCACCAGCTGGAAGAGTATTTTGATCATTAATAATCGCAGGATTAAATGCAAAGCAGCAACTGTGTTTCCAGAATGAGCCAGGGATCTCAGCCTTACCGCCTCCGAAAACAAGTTGTTTTTCTTTAAAGGATCCAGATCCAGCATGTTTTAGTGCTCCTGGAAGAACTTTTGCTCTCTTTCAGGTTCAGTTTCTCATGTTCGTACCATACCTGTGCTACTGCTGCCATTGGGTGAGGAGGACACCAGGAAGGGTCAGGAACTATTCCTGGCATCAGCACATAACATACATTTGACTGACTCCACTGGACCACCCCACCCAAGGCAGAGCATTTGATGTACTTTGTCTTTTCACCTGTTTCCAGCAGTGGCTAATGGAACTTCAAGACGATGTTTTGGGCAGCTCTGGATTATTATAGGTGGCGATATGCTTTTATTCCCCGCCATCACTATCCACCTCAGTGTTGTATCCATTTCAGCATCATCAATTTCTTGACTCTGGTTAACACATGCAATAAACTCCGCTGCCTTGTATTTATGCTGCCTTCAGATGTTTTCCCTTTTAGTATTGCTATGAGAAGGTGCATGGACTTTGCTGGATCTACATTTGCTGTACGACTCACTGACACCTCTTAGTCTCATCGTATTAATCTTTAACTCAAACAATTCACATTTTTTCACTGCTGACTGCAGAAGTTTTGTGTATCGTTAATCCTTCTTGTTCTTGTCTCTGGCTCGTTTTGCTGTCTCTGATATATGCTGTGAAATGACGTGTAATAACACTGTACTGTACTACAACATATTTATAAAGATGCTCAATAGTTTGTCAATTTTCAGGTTTGCTGTCTCTTTTGAGGCCAGGTTACTGAACACCATAAAGTGCCCAGATCAAACTGACTTGAATTAGTCTAGGACATACGATCCACATATGATGAAAACTTTCAGATCATCCCGTTCTTGAAAGGATTTCCACCAACTGCTGTGCTATGTATCTAGTTTTCCCAGTTAGCGCCAAAGCCCCGCCAGCGTTCCCTGGTATTTATGAAGCTAAGTGTATATTTTCCTACCAGCCCGATCTGCCCCCACACTGCTGTTGCAGGTCATTAACAGCTCTGTTAATCACTCTTGCCAATTTGGAAGGAGAGCATACCCAATTCCTTACCTCTCGCTGCATTAAAATGAGTCATTTTTCCTTCCTCCTTTGTCTCCTGCCTGTTTCAGTTGATAAGCAGAAAGGTCTTTTCCCTGCTCTTGCTGTTTCAATGTCTTTTGCTAAGCAAATGGGAATGAAAGGCTTGACAGTGCCAGCGAGTTCTTCTGTTGGGTGGTCAGCAAAAGCTGACCAAGTCCCAGAGTTGTTAGCACTGAAGGGGACCCCAGCCGAGCACAGTGTAGAGAGAGGACTAGTGAGAAGATAAACTACTCAACAGATTGCTGTGGTGTAAGCAGGATGGCATTTAATTGAGGCACTTGAATGTATTCCCCATTCAGCAGTAGCAGTAATATCAGTAATTACAGCTGGGCAAACAGTCTGACAGCCAGCCTTGAAAACTTGGTGATCACTTGATCTGTGTTCATGAGGGTCCATGGTAGCTCCAGGTAGCAGATGCTTGATATTTCCTGTCCTGTGGCTGCGGAAGAGGCTCGTAGAGGGGAGGGCAGCCTGCAAAGGCATATGGTACATTTGCTACCCAGAAAGACAATCAGCGGGAGGGTTCACAAAATAGAGAATTTTAAATGCCTGCAGAACAGGCACTGGAAGTGAATTGCAAATTCATGTCAAGTGCCAGCAAAAGGAAGTTGCTTCCAAAAGCCATACTCAATCAGGGAATAGATACACCCCACGACCTTGCATCCCATCAACACCACCTGAGTGCCGTGAATCTCAATTAGCACCGGCAATGCTCACAGCAAACATTAAATGAGCATCTCTCAGGCTGGAATGACTCATTCAAAAGCCATTGGGTGGAGAAAGGAGAGAGCACGTTGTCACTAAAACTTATCACCCATCTAAATGGGAGAGAGTGACAAAGTCTGTGAGGGCCTCAGTGAAAGCTGCTTTTAGCTGGAAAATATGAGGAGAAAAAAAAAGTAATGAAATACAAAGCCCAGCTCCTGTCACCCACTTAAAGATGCTATTTAAGAAGGTCAAACAGGGAGGGTATGTTTTGCCTCTTCCAGTTTCTAATAACTATTGCCTGTGCAATAGGTGATGAGCACAGGTTCTTCTGAGCACAGCTTCTGAGGAGCTTGCAGCAACCCTCGTGCCTGAAAACCAAAAGTCTCTCTTCACTGGAGAATAAGAAGAAAGCAAGGACATACCAACATACTTTGCAAAATGGCCGGGTCACTTGTTTGGGCTGCAGGTACAGGAGCCTCCCTGACCACAACCTTCATTTTAATGAGTTAAAACCAAAACTATTTGTCAGACAAGGCTGTCATCCCAAGGTGGCACATTAGTGTGTGTCCCACAAGAGCGCTGGTGCAGAGGGAGGAGCAGAGGCCTGACCACCAGTCTTCTGGAAGCAGAGAGAAGGGGCCACCAAGGTTCTGGCCCAGTGAGCAGGCAGTCCCAAAGAGGAGGCCCTGCCCGGCTCCTAGGGCTCCACACTACAGCTGCACAATGTCTCTCACCAGGCCTGGCTTGACAATGTCCAAACTCTTTCGTGGCCTCATCTGGGAAGACACTTCTGCATGTGTCTTCTTCCTCCAGTTTAAAGGTGTGTGGGTCTGAAACAAGATTAAATGTTTTTTTAAAATTGTTTTTTTTCTCCTTGAAGGCTGTTTCAGGCAACGTGATTTTATTAGGAGATGTCAGCTGGCCTCAGTCTGGAAAAGGTGGGTTTTTTGCAAAATTGTTTTTAACAGGTCTAAGGAAGTGTTTCCTTATAGGTATGTGCCAGTGGAAACTGCCTGCTTGAATCATCTCACAAGGACCCTTTAGAGCAGCTCTCAGATATTGGCAATTTTGATGGTGAGAACTAGTGTTTCAGCTATAGCTTTTGCTTTCCTCTTTAGGAAAGAAAAAGCATTTAAAGTGGGATTTTTGGTGGATTTTGTTCAACTGTCATCGTTTCTGTGAGGCAATGTCACAAACTGACTTGTCTCTTGTAGCCATTTTCTTACTGCTCCTTCGTCCATCTGCAAACTTCTCTATCAATAAAAGCAGTTACTATTATTACAAATTTTATCCCATGTTTCTCCTGGGTTTTGCACAACAACCGAAGTCTGTCTGTGGAATCGCAGTCCTTTCTGGCTATCCTGTGGACTCATAAGCAGGAGTGCACCATATTCATTGCTTAAATAATTGGCTGTAGGAAAATCTGCCTCCCTGGGTGAGTTCTGGAGAGTCTCAAAAGGGGTTCGCTATTCATCACCACGCTGCCCAACGGACCATTGCTTTTATGTATGTAGCATCCAAGGAGATCAAGTTCAAAATGCATTGCTCCATTTTTTTCCTTCTCCCCCATCACTTCAGGAAGGGCATTCAGCATCTAGAACCAAGATGTGTGCAGGAGATGAGTTCCCTCCTTGCTTCCTCCTTCCCATCTGCCAAGCCAGGATGTGAAGACTCCCCCGTCCCCGCAGAAGCATCTTGTATTTCCTCTGACCACCACAGCTGTGAGCAGAAATGTGCAGTTACACACAGATGCACCCTTCACAGTTTATAACAGCCCTTTAAAAATAATTCTAGCCAATTTACTAAACCTGACCTCCTGTTTCCCTGGCCTTGCAAAGGTCAGATCTATTCAGCCTGTCCTTTTCCAGGAGATTCTCCATCTGAGTGCTTGAAATGTTTTTTTTGTCTCTTTGCCACATATAGCACTAAAAGGACTGGAGTAGAGTTTGTGTTTACCCAGACTATTTTTATTAGTACAAGACCTGCAGAGCTACTTCTTACTTGACAGTGATTTTTCAAACAAGGGAAGAAGAAAGACTGAAGCTCTGAGTTTTTATAACAAACAAAAGTAATACAAACTTCCTTTCCTTCCCTGTTGCCTTACACTCTGTATGTGCTGATGCACTTAGAAGCAGGGTGGTTCCAAACCCAGTAGTTTTCAAGTTCCTTCGTTTCTGAGTTTATTTTTTTATCAGCCTTTATTGTCACTGCAGGAGGGAATTTCACTCAGACACATGACATTGGGAATCTGTTTTGCCACAGAGTGCTCCTTTGGGTAAATAACTCTCTCTACAACTTCCTTTCTGTAAACATGAAATGAGGATGTAAGGCATCCATTATATTCAAGAGTTTAGAGATCATGGCCTGAGAGCATGATATAAATATAGGCTATAAACTCAACAAAGAGAAGCCCCCAAATTTTTTTTTTAAACCAATTTCACCAAAAGAGATTGTTAGCCCGTTAAAAGAAAAGGCTGATGATAAAAGATCAGGTCTGTTAAGTATTAGCAGAAGAAAGGATTTCTTCTTTCCAGACTTGAACATGACATGTAGGCAAAGGTGTCTCCCTCCAGCAACAGGAAAAAGCTGGGAAGGACAAGTCATTTAAGATCCTTTGCCTCTGGGGTCCTGATTTTACTCACCTTTGAGGCACTTGGCTGATGAAAAAGCAAGTGCTCACCTTCTCCCAAGTCATTTTACAATAGTTGCACAGAAGAAAGAGGTCAGAAAAATCAGTCTTAGCTGGAAACTAACTTTGTTTTAATGAAGGAACAACTATTACCTTCTTAGAAACATTTAAATAGAGTATTTTATTTTTTATGGACTTTTAAGAAAGGCCTTCAAAAGCCTGCTTTTACCATTGACATGTGCTGGTCCTGGCAGAACGTTTTAAACACTGTTGTACTGTAATAACTAGACAAGGATCTTTGCCAGGTTCCACTTTGGCTTTTCTGAAGGAGCCTCAGAAACTCTCTGGTTTCCATGACTGTTCAGCTCTCTACAGGAAAAACTCCTGCCCTGCAGTCTCAGCTAGTTGCTTTGGTCAGTATTAGAATAGCAAATACTGATTTTTTTCCCAATGACAGCAGTAAGTTTTGCCTATTAAGAGATGGCCAGGTAAGAAATACACTGTCCTCTGAAGAACCTCAGGTGTGCTGGCAGAGAGACATTCAGAGAGAGGGAAAACATCCTACACAAGGCAAATCTACCCTGACAAAAGGTGTCCTATCCCTTCTTGTGCCTTCAGTGACTTGCAGGTGGCCAAATCTTCTTTGCATGCCCTAAACATTTCTGAGAACTAACTGCTTTCTGCATCTCACTTGATCACAGGTGCTGAGGTAGCTGGTGAAAGTCATTGCTAGGCTACTCTCCATCACCTTTGGTAAGTCATGGGCAGCAGGAGAGGTGCCTGGGGACTGGAGGAAAGCGAATGTCACTCCAGTCTATAAAAAGGGCAGGAAGGATGACCCGAGTAACTACAGACCGGTCAGACTCACCTCCATCCCTGGAAAGGTGATGGAACAACTTACCCTTGGCGCTGTCTCTAGGCATATCAAGGATAAGAGGGTCATTAGAAGTCAACATGGTTTTACCAAGGGGAAGTCATGTTTGACCAACCTGACAGCCTTTTATGAGGACATAACCAGGTGGATGGATGGTGGCCATGCAGTGGACATGGTTTATCTGGATTTCAGTAAAGCATTTGACACCATCTCCAACAGCATCCTTGTAGCTAAACTGAGGAAGTGTGGTCTGGATGATCAGGTAGTGAAGTGGATTGTGAACTGGTTGAAGGAAGGAAGTCAGAGAGCTGTGGTCAAGGGGTCAGTCTAGTTGTAGGGCTGTATCTAATGGAGTCCCTCAGGGGTTGCTACTGGGACAAGTATTATTCAATATATTCATCA
>NW_009714560.1:0-4306 GCF_000703405.1 Apaloderma vittatum
TCCCAGTTTTGTGTTGTCAGCAAACTTGTTGGGACTTCCCTGGTGCCACCTGCTCCGGAGCACCAGTGGGGACTGATGTCGGAGGGAAGTTGGGTTTGATATCAGTTTTGTATATATGTATATAGTTCACAACTTTTATTATTCCCATCTTCATTAAAGCTGTTTTAATTTTCTTCCCCCCCACCTCCAGTTCATAAATCTCTCTGTCTCATTCCCTTTTCCTTCCTGTTTGGAGAGAGAGGGGGTTAGGAGCATTTCTCAGGGTTCAGTGCCTCACCCAGCCCTAACCCACACACTCCGCATAAGGCAGGCATTGCTTCAGGAATGCTCCTGAACATCACTAGCGTGACATTTTTCAGTCTTTTTCTGCCTTTTCAGTCTCTTCTTGCCTCTTTCAGTCTTTTCTACCTCTCTTAGCCCATTTTAATCCCATCTCTAAGGAAGAGAGAGGAGCCTAACAAACTGAGTAAACAAGTTCACTTAAATACTTGAAGTTTGCTTGCAGAGTTTACAGACTGCAACGGGTACATCTTGGTAATTGGATGCGTTCTTTCTAATCAACGTGATGCCCCAGAGGCATATCTAAACTTTGAAAACAAAACCCTAAAGATCACATGGATTCTTCAGACAGATGAAAACTAGTCATCCAAGAATGAACTGGTTGGAGCTAGGTCTGAGTGCTGCCTCTTTGTGATGGAAATCACTGGACCCTGTATGCCAGGGGATTCGTCAAGGGCTGCTTCAGTGCCGCTGGAATTTGAGGATGCTGAGAAATTTGACAGCTCCTGTTTTTCCGAAGGAGCAGAAGGGTGTTGTGCCCCTGACTCCAGCAAAAGGTAGCAAGCTAAGAGATATCTGGAA
Source organism: Apaloderma vittatum (assembly GCF_000703405.1). NCBI lineage: Eukaryota > Metazoa > Chordata > Aves > Trogoniformes > Trogonidae > Apaloderma > Apaloderma vittatum. The sequence continues at coordinate 862 of NW_009714560.1, forward strand.
ATCTTAACACTGAAAAACATTAATTTGACATTTCAAACAGAAGTACTAAAAAGAGAGGTGCTGCTTTATGAATGAATCTTAAAATGAGGTAATTTTAAGCAATTGCGTGCACTAAAGGACATTATTTGAGTGCCAGGGAAGTCCAGTGTTCATTCATTCCGTTAAAAAGTAAATGATAGGTGAGCGTAGTGCTTGGTGTGGAGTCACTCATGTCTTCCTCAAGCAAATGTTATATGTGGACTCAAACAAATATTACTGAGCACATTCCTAGCTCCATTCTCAAGCAGGCACATAAGCAAGTACAGAAGAGAGTAAGGTAAAAATGAAAAGGTACACAATTTCCTCAATGCCATGGTATGAATTCATCCCAAGAGTAACAAACACACAAATGACTTAATGATTTGTTCAGTAACAGTTTTCATACAAACAGTTCATTGTTTTGAATTTCTTAGGTTGATGTTATGTTGCTCACACTGCTAGAATTTAATAGTTACAGGTTTATTGTCACAGCTGGGAACAAGGAGGGGTGCTAATGTAGTTCTTTTTCACGTGTGTCTCATTTTCTCTAACATTAGCCCAAATAATCAAGAAGCTTCTGCAGTTTTGCTGTGTTAGCACCTGAATTTCTGCAGCATGGAGGACCCTGAATACTGTCAACATCTGGAAGTGCCGTGTGTGTAAGCACTGCAAGAACCATGATGGTTTGGAATAAGAACTTTGATAATAACAGTAAAAAAGTCGATCAAACACTGGGATGTCCTCGGGGAGATTGCATTTTGGGGCTGTTGCTGCAGTTGTTGTTTGCTTCAGATGCTTACTGCCTTTGGGGAGGAGAGAGAGGAAAAGCAAGCTGAGGATCCCATTCCTAGGAGAGTCTGGCAGAGCTAACAAATGCAGAGGAGCCCTCTCTAGCGTAGGAATATTGCTGGTGACAATTTGCTGGAGACTTTGCTCCATTGCTTAATCCAGGGGACAGTAAGCTGCACATACAAATTCGAAGTCACCCATGGGGTCGGTATGCTTTGTGTTTGTCACGGTCTAGAGAGGATTGCTGAGGTTTTGTAGAGGTGTGGGGTTTTCTTAAGATTTAGGCTATTGAACTGCAAATTTATTTTTTTTTTAAAACGTTGAGATAAAGCTATTTCTGGAAATTCCCTCAAGGAAAACTTCAGGAAAACAGAGATAATTGAGGTGGGAGTTTGGTTTCTCCTCCTCTTTGTTGTCAACACCCACCTCTTATTTCTTGCTTTGCCTCTTTCTTTCTCTTCCTTCTTCCCTCCTTTTTCACCCCTCCCTTCCTTTCTCCTCCGTCCTTCTTGGCTCTCTCTCTCTTTCTCCTCTGTTTTCAGTTTCCAAGCTTGGTTCTCAGTGCTAGCAGGTTTCTCACCATCCACATTTATTTTAATTGGCAGTAAATTCCCCAGTAAATGTCCCCAAGACAAGTCTGTTTTACCAGTAATGGTAATTAGTAAGTGATCTCCCTATTTTTACCTCAGCTTATGAGCCTTCTCATCTTATTTTCTCCCCTTGTCCTGTTGAGGAGGAGCTGGCCAAACTCAACCTATCACGGAATACTTATACTAGGAGTCCTGCTTTCTTTTTTAGGTATAAAAATTGAACATCACACCTCGTTAAGTATGCACATACAAGTCGTTCTCCTTGTTTAGGCAGCTTGTTTGCTGCCAGCGAGAATCAATTTTTCAGAATCTGGCCCTGTATGATTGCTTGTTAAAGCTAATTTTAGTATGTTAACTAAAAAAATTAAAGAAAATCTAAAAAACATACTCATTCTTTTTATTTTTATATTTTTAGTCTGTTTCTGGTCAGCTCTGGAGACATACTATCAGATTGTCTTTTATCCAGTGTTTAGGTCTTGGAGTGAATATTTTGAATGTAATATTAACACTAATTTGATATATCTAGTTCTGCACAAAAACCTCTAATGTAAGACAGAGTGTGAGGACACAATCAAACAGTATATGATACTAGTAAGTGGAAGGCTGTACATTTGCTCAAGTATTTTCTGATTCCAAGATCTTAATGTGCCTGTAGGTGAATAAATATTACCCAGTATGCATAATGCATAAAGAGTTTAACTAATTGTACTTTCCCTCTTGCTAGATAGGTGAGCTGTAAAACTCAGCTGCGAGTTCTGTTCTGTCTATAAACAGTTCTTTTGTTTTATGTATATTTTCCCTCCTCTTTCATACTGTGTTACGGGTAGGTCCAGACAATGTTAAGACATCAACAAGAATCTACTCCTCATGTACAGAAAAATTATGTTCTTTCAAGTGACCAGAAGGTGTCTGTCTGCAACCATTGGCAGAAACCAAGTGAATATGCTTAGGACACATATTATAAAGATGATTATAAAGATTAATAATGCCTAAATGTACTTACACTCTTCTCCAGCATAGGGTAGTTTCTCCTGTATTGACAGATAGATAGAAATGGAACAAAAACATGAGAAATACCCTGCAAACTTGCAGTCAATTCATGGTTTTGCTAAAAGTGATCAAAGAGGCCCATCTGACCTTTATTTTTTAAGGGAAAGATCAATTTTCAGAAAACCTGACGTACCATCGATGTTTATTGTGCATTATCACAGCAAATTCACAATGTATGTGACTGTAGGAGTCTAATAAATTCTTAACCGTTGCTCTTTTTTACATCACTATTCTCCAGTGAGCTGGTCCTCCAGCTGGCGTCAGTGTCACTAAATGTAAATTTGCAATACGCTCTCCTTGCAACCTCTGGAGAAATTTCTGCTGAACAAAACTGAAAGAGAGCTAGAAGAACAGAACCAATTATGGGATACAGATTCTTACACATTGTTTAACCATTTCCTCCCCAGGAATCATCATTTGTCTTGAATCCTTTTCAGAGAGAAGATGATGCTTTTTGGCAGTATTCTCCGGGGTTTAATGGCACGGAATGGGTTTAAATGTGTTGGGTATCTTCAGCAAGCTGAGATACTGAAAAATTAAATTACCAAAAAAAAAAAGTGTTTATTCTGACCAAACTTTTCCCCTTTGTTAGACGAATGCCGAAAGTACAGAAGATAGACCAATGCAAGTTATTTTATGAACACTCTTAATTTCTGATTTTTTTAATTAATATGTAAGAAAAAAACTAGGTAAAATTCTGTAAGTAACTAAGAAACCTAACTGATGCAGTTGAAAAAAATAAGTCAGTAGCCATAAATCACCAAAAGAATTTAGGATGTCTGGATCCTAGAAAAATGAAGGAGAAAGCAAAGATGTGTTTTATTGCCAGTACAAACTTTCAGGCTTTGAAAGAGTCAGCATCTGAATGTCTAGATAGACTCAGGTGTTGATGCGTGAGAGACACAGACAGGGGCTGGTGGCTTTTCTGTCCTCAGATAACAGGGTAATTTTTGTGTGAATGCAAACGCGTTAGTAGGAAAATTTAGAAATCCAGACAA
>NW_009714561.1:0-227 GCF_000703405.1 Apaloderma vittatum
CATTCGCGAAGCCCAGCCATGATGATGATGATGGATGATGACAGCAGAATCCATATGATGCACATGATCTCCAGAGCAGGGAATTCCCTTGGAAATCAGTGAGGAAGTGAAGCGAGGAGTTCAGTAGCAGCCATACAACCTCGCTTGCCCACTGCTCTTGTCCTGACATCTACTGGGCACTTCTCAAATATCACCCTCATTGAATTCTTGCCTTAATAACCCGAACT
>NW_009714561.1:263-914 GCF_000703405.1 Apaloderma vittatum
GTTGAAATGTTTTAACTACATATTGCTGCTATTATTATGCACATACTAAAAATATTCAAGCTTGAGATTTTTGCTCAGCAATAACCATTCAGATTTGAAACCTTTGTTCTCTCCCCAACGAGAAAAACGACAGGATACACCACGATTCTGTTTTCTTTCAACCAAAGTAGACAGAAAAAGGACAGGATGTAAACTGTGCATGACTGACACATCTCTGAGAACTCGAGCACTGAGACAGGTACGCAAACAGCAAATTTAAAAAAAACACTCTCGAGCAGTTTTGACATGATATATTCTTGACAAATTCAGTCTGGTTTTGTTCCCTCTGCCCTCTCAGTAAAGACTTTGTGAGAAAAATGCTGCAGTTTGTTCCACTGTCTCCTCCATTAAGAGCCCAGCCACAGGAAAAAAAAAAAAAAGAAAAAAAAAAGAAAAAAAAAGAAGAAAAAAAATGGAAGAAAAAACCACCAAACATTTTAAAATACCCAGTATATTCTTTTTCCAGGTGCCTACAAAGCACAGACATCCTTTGTGTGTTCTTGATGAAAACTACCAGAAACGACTTCAGAACGTGCTTCCACCACTTGCTTTAGAACTCCCAACAGAATTGTGTCCCTCTCATTCAGTACAAAAAACATTTCTAGATAGTTC
>NW_009714561.1:940-17801 GCF_000703405.1 Apaloderma vittatum
TTTCCCTATTCATAAATTTGATGTTAGTCTTGTTGTGTTATATATGTGTCCTGTTTTGAGCTAAACGAAACTAAGTCTTTTCAGTGATTTTTACTTCTTAGCTCAGTTTCTTTTGAGAGGCTGCACTTTCTGAAGTTAGCAGCGTGTTTTTCCGGACAGTACCTGCTACTAGCAGTGGTAACACCTGCTGGTTGTAGTTACTACCAGGCACTGGGATGCAGAAAGGCTCTTGCTGATACTTATTCCCATAGTGACCGAGGCCACTGGTGGCTCTTGTGTGCCACGCTGGGGGTGCCAGGTATTAAGAGGTCACAAGAAGAAAAAGGTTGCACCTCCAGGGACTTTCAGACAGGACAAGTGACCAGCATACGTTGTATTTGTATAAGTTGAGTGGAAAAAAAAAAAGTTTTTATCTGGGTTACAGCGTTCTGGAAGTAGCCTTTGGACAAAGCGGCAAGTTTGGAGGTGCATGGTATTGGGAAGCTGAAGGGTGACTTACAGCCCATTTCTGAGCCCTCCTTTGCTGCAGCTTAATAGTGGTGCAAAATAAAACCAGTCAAATCAGTTCTTGCAAATACAGGGTGGCCAGAAATTGGAGGATTTCTGAGCTGTCCCCCACTGGCGTGGTTGGATGTGGTTTTGTGCAGTTTGAGTAGGGCCCAGAAGATGTCACCATAGGACAGTAGGAAAGCAGGCGAAAGCCTGAAGTCCTCTTAAAAAACCCCAACAAACTAATAAAAAAATGCTAGATCTATGCAATAACCAGCCTAGGCAACATCTGAGGTTTCACTTGTTGGATTTATATTTAGAAAACTGTTGTGTGCAGTGTTTGTTTTTTTTTAATAATTAGATGAACATCAACGCAATTATGGTACGAGAAAAGACAAAAATGTGGTAGTGGTTGGAGCACATTTTTCCAGGGAGGATTCTTTTGGTAAAGATTTGCATTTTATAAGCAACTTACAAGACAAAGACTGAAGACTATTTTTGAACAGTCAGAAAAACAGGCATGGGAAAAAACTCATTTTTCTCCATAAAAGGAGCGGTCAGATGGTCAAATGAGTGGGTTTATTAAAAACAAGCAGTGTCCTGCTCTTGCTTTAGCATTGCTCTGGGGCTGTTACTCTCATTTCCTCTTCCCTGCCATAAGCTTCACAAGTTTCTCATTTTTACTAGAAAGCTAAAAAGGGCCATTTTTAAGATACAAATAAATGAATCAACTTTTTATTTTGCAAAGTCAGCGTATTGAAAAAAAAACCACACAAACTACTATACCCATAATGTGCCGAATCAATTCACTTGGGACTGACCCAGGCATCCACAAAAGCTGTATGAGAACTGCAGCTGTATGCTCAGATGTATTTTAGTTGCTTTTACTTACTTAACCCTTGAGTCTCCAGTCCAGAGTCCACCAGAAGATCCAATTGTAAAACTCACAGAACCCTAGAAATATTGCCACAAGCATCCATAGTACATTCAAGCAGCTTTGCCCACTTGTTTCTGGAGAAAATCCCAATTTCTACAGTATTTCTCAACAAATTCTCTTTCTTATTTGCCAGGATTAATAGGACTTCGAAGGGAGTAATGGAAGAAATCTCTATGTTATGTTAGGTGCTAAAAGAAAGGGGCATGTTGCACATTGTTCCTAACTCTACACCTTCCCCTTTTTCAAGTTTGCACATCAAAACTGTGGCAACGCTTTAGTTGGAGCAGAAAAAGATTTAGATCTGTGCGTGCCATGTCCCTCAGTTGCCTTCAGCACAGCATAGCCCCACTTTGCAGGCTGCAAGGAAAGCAATCTGCCTTTATGCCAGATGAGTTGGGTTCTTACAACTCCCAGCTGCTCCTCGTTTCTCCACCTCATTGGTCTGGGCCACCACCCTCCTTTGGGTCACGACCTGATTTCTGAAACGTGTTCCCTTCGCTGGTGCTATTTGAATAGAAATGTATCTCAAGAGAAGACAATACAGGACAGCTCAAAAGAAATTACTTTTCGGGCAGTTGCACAACACACCAACATCGAACGGATTGTCCTCTAGGCTTCAAGGCACACACATCAGGTGCTGGGACACTTATTAAATAACACAGACTTTGTAAATGGACAGAGTTGTGAGCTTTTCTTTAGATTCAGTTTTTAAATTGTTTATTTACCTATTTACTTTTAAGCCATAGCACCTTTTTTTTTCCTAGCAAGCCTCGAGGAGAGAGTCCCAAGAGTGGCCATTTTTTTCCTTTCTGTGTTCAGGGCTGAGACTCATACTTTTCCTATTTTGTGGCTTGCATCGTCAGCTGATTTTGAAAGTCCACTAAAATAAGAACTCCCTGTGACCACGCTAATTTAATTTATGCATTTGCTTTAAAATCATTGTGGAGGACAAGATAAATTGAAAAAGAACGCAGCAGGTGGGCTGCAAAGCCATGGATTCAGCTTCAGAACTGAAGGCGTCTCATCAGCTGCAGCTCTTCACGTGCACCGTGGTGGAAGCATTGTGGCACCGTTTTCTTCTGCTCACTGTGTACCAGTGCGTAGGAAATCAAGTCAGTCTTCTCTTGTGCACTCAGAGTACACACAGCATCTCCAAAGTTTGAAGAAATATCTTTTTCTCCTTCTCTGGTTAACAAGAATACAGATAGACCAGTTTGGGGGGGTTCTGGGATTACCCCCTCTTTTCTATTCGTGGCTGGTGTCAGTTGCAGAGAGCGATTACTACACAACACCCAGTTCTTAAACTTAGAATAATGATCCGGATTGCATCCACCCATAGAAAGTTGAGGACCCTCAACGTTGAGGACTTGCCCTGGCCAGCATCCCAGCCCAAGGGGGAGGCTGTGCCCCGACTGCAGGACCTGCTGCTCCTGAGGGATGGGCTCCCCCTGGCAAGACCACCCCTTTTAAAGCTCAGTTGGATCTCAGCTGTGGAAAATCAAAGTCATCTCGGCCTCCCGTTGGCTACCAGCCACCACCAGGCTGGTGGGCTAGCCCTGAACTAGCCAGAAACTTCTCTAAATCTTGCTATTTTTTTTAAGATCTTGACAATGTTTTGATGTTTATTCAGTGGAACTTTTGCTATTGACTTAAAGGAATTGCAGACCAGCCTCAAATCTTCCAAATGAACTCTCTGCTGACAGTAAATTATACTGTATTTTCTTACTTAAGGGCATCTCTTACACTTAATGTGGGAATTCAAAAGGCTATTTATGGAAATGGGAGCTATAGAAACAGAATTATGTTCCCAATGTAAATGTTTACCATAAAATCTGACCTGTTCTCGCCTCTTGGCTATGGTGCTATTATTAGCCAGTATGGTTAGATATTTTTAGTTTTCCCTGTTTACATAGGATCTTCATGTACTTTAAATTTATCCATTCATTTTTTTTACGTGGAAAATTTTATCAATAAATAGATTTTGGGGAGGAAGATATTGGTATTGTTTGAAGAAAATATTTTAAGAAGTGACGGGTTTAAACTGGTATCTCCTAGGATTATAAAGTTGCCTGCAAATTTACAAGGCATTTATATCACTACAACTGATTTCTGTTAAACATTGTCGTGCTGCAGAAGTATGCAATCAGTGAAAGATTTAAGACAAGGTAATTAACACCAAAATCAAGAGCAAGTAGTTCTTGCAAAGTCAATATGAAATCTGTTCTTGCAAAGTCAATATGAAATCTGTTCCGATGGGATAAAAAAATCTAACCGATAAAAGTAACTTTCAGTAGTGGGGCTGCAAAATTGTTGTTCATCTAAAGCTCCTTTGGGCGTTCATGGAGACACAGAAAAGCTTTGCCAGCCCCAGTTTCTGTAGATTATCAGCTGTGAGTAGCGTTTTCGGGATGGTTGAAGGTTGCAGTGAGACCGGTGTGTATTTTTTCGTCTCTGCTCACAAGGCTGATGCTTACTTCTTGTATTTTAATGTACAGCAAAAATCTGACAATGCTGTTTTTATGCTGTTAACCCTCATCCCAGCAAAAACACGAGGGTTGGCAGCACAGAAACAAACATTTTCTATCAAATGTGGAGGCTCTGTGTACTTTTTAGCCACAACGTATACATGATTCAATGTAATCACACTGCATGGTAATTATACTGATTAATGTGTATGTTCGTGGTAAAAAGTATACAGAGTTAGAAATATTGAGGTTAAATTGTTTGGTGCTTGTTTTCGGGACAGCATATGTATGGAAAAAAACAGGATTGGAGACCAAAGAGAGGACCCTACCTGGGCAACGCGTAAGGGAAATGATATCTCCTCCTGTAACTTCACCGTGGATGAGGAACAGAGAAGAAATCCTGTTGAGTGCGCAGGGCGGGTAAGGAGAGACGTTCAGCCATCCGAACCCACTGCACTGGAAATAAACGGCAGGATCTGAATTTTCAGCAGGGCTCTGTGGGAAAACTGCTCCCAAGGTTTGCTCGGGAGAACCCTCCTCACCCTAACCTGAAGTCAGCTACACGTCCGGGCTGGGAATTGTACAAAACATCCAACTTCCACCCGTGCAGGTGGCGCAGCATGTCCTCGCGGGGCAGCATTTGCCATGCCTGCTGGCCGTCCCGCTGGGAAAAAATAGGCTTACACGTTTGTACAGAGGCTTCCTTTTCACAGGACCTTGGCTAATGTGAGAATAAGTCTTGATCTCTGGCAAAACGTGACAAGTACTCGCTGATAACGGCAGCTCCTTATCGCTCCTGTAAACGTGATCAACCCTTGATCAAGTGCAAGGTTTTAGACCTCCTGAGGGTGGTTACAGGTTTCCCAGAGAGGTAGTTTCCCCCTCATACAGTTAGGATGAAATTCACAGCTTTAAAGTGCACTAACGTTATTAAATCCTAGGCTAACACCCCTTTATGCCTCTTTGCCTGGCAATATCATACCCTTCATGTGGCTTGACCCCAAAGGCACTGATTTGAATTGTTTGAAAAGTCGTTTTAGATAGTTGATTACAGGCAACACAAAGCACTGCAAGGCAGCTGTTGGAATTTGGAAATCATCCTAGATCTTCAGTGTGAGGGAGGAGATGAATAGTTTTCCCCCTTTCTAGGACCTCTGTTGTGGCATTAAACCACAGGTGTGATTTTACTAATTGTGCTCCTGCATATCTGGTGCAAAATAGTGCCTAAACTTGCCTTCATAACTGGTTTTAATGTAACTCTCTGGAGTTCATCTTTTATCACCAGGTGGTGCAAGTTGGCAGCATGTTGGTTTCCTCTGCAAGCGATGGATGAGGCAGAATTTAAAGTAATTTTATTAGAGAATCCTCAAAGATATTCAGTTGTCTAACTGTATTTCAGAGGTGGTTATTTGTCTGTCTCTTCTCACTTTCGCTGCTAATTTATATAGTGATTCAGTTATTTCAAAATTGCAGCTAATCGTACCGTAAACTGAGAGATTCTGCTATACTTTACGCTATCGAAAAAATAGAATAGGAGGTATAAATGATACAAACCAACGAGTAAATTAGCATTGAAAATACATTTTGAAGGAACTAACACAATCAAGTCAGATTTGCTTTTTCTTCCCAGAAGACAGTTGCTCCATCAGTTCCCCTGTGAAGTTATTGAAATCAGGGATGAGGCAAATTTGCTGTCTCTTAGATGGATTTGATCATTTATAAAGTACAATGATTTCAGTGATGGAGGAATAAAGGATTTAGCAAGGGCTAAATAGATTGCAGGAGTGTTATTGAACCGTATGTTCAAAATGCATGTATATTGTGCCAAGTGAAACAAGGTCTAATTAAGATTTTGCGGGATAGCCTGTATCTGAATGCCCCAAATGCTGTAGAACTAGCAAGAGTGATAGACAGCTTGTTTCCAGGTCACCTGTAAGGGAACCAGAATAAATCTGTTAGGAAGGCAGAGTGAAAATTAAAGAAGTTGGGGAAAACTTGAACAGTACCATCACTTGGCTCTGTGAGCACCGGCAAAAACCAAAAGGGAACAACTCACATGGGACAAAACCATGCCAGTGCAAAAGTAGGCAGTAGAAAAGTGCTTGGCAAAATGACTAGAGGCTTCAGCAGACCTCCTCCACCCCTCTGTGCAGAGGTTTAATTTGGCTCTGGTGCCAGAGCAGATGAAAGTGGTTTGCCCTGAGAGGTGCAGCTTGTGGGGGATCGCAGAGGGCTGCTTTTGGAGAGACTGTAAAACTTGGCTTGAAGAGAAAAAAAGAAAAAAAATTACAAGTTTCTTCTGCTTCTTTTCCTTTCCATTGTGTTGTCTCATTTCCTCTCTTGTGCTTAATCTCACCTCTCACTAAAAGTCTTGGTTAGGGGAGGGATGATGGAAATTTGCAAAACACTTGGGTGCATGATCTTGGTTGTTTGAGTAAGTAGCCTGCTATTCCCTCACGGAAGCGTATTCCATGCACCTTCAGTGCTAATCAATATGGTTGTAAGAGGACAGATCATTTTGCCCTCAAAACATGGCAGAGAGCCTGTTTATCAGGTGAATGTACCTAATCAGAGACACAGAGTTGCGTTTATGTAATTGCACTTTGCGTTGTGCTTCTGTTACTGGGCAGCACTACACGTTATCAAACGGTGACATTTGCTTTGCCACTTACACCCATCAGAATTCCTGGCTCGGGGCTGATGTATTCAACTGGAATCTGCTGGAAGGTCCGAAAGGCTGCATGTTTGCGCCTTTTTGTACCGAGAATTAACATGGTGAAACTGAAACTGTGGAGTCCCAGAATTTCAACTCTATACCGAGCCAAAAAGGGTGAGAAAGGCCATGTTTTCAGATTCTCTGTAAACACATATTTCAAGGGTTCCCTGTTATTACTTATTCTGAACATGGCATTAAGCGCTGCTACTGTTCTGTGGGCTCATATCACACTAGGTAAAAACACTAGCTTTTTGTGGAATTGCTTGTTATGCATAATATCCCTCTATAAAAGAGATATTAATGTCACGCAGTTCATGTGGCTTTCTTTGGTGACATCACTAGAAATGCTTACTGTGTGCTCTCTGGTTTCTTCATCGCAGGCCAGATATTGTGGGAGTGCAGATATTTGTCTGTTTTGCAGGTGAGCTTGTATGCCGATAACTTCTAGCCCTCGAAGATGAACACAAAGCTCCCACGACAGAGTAGAAGCCTGGAGACTATACTTTGGGGCAGGAGTCCAGTCCAGCAGCACTCATCCAAGGAATTTAGACTGGAATTACTAAGGTCAGAAAAGGCAGGGCTCCCAGAGGACATGCTTTGGAAGTATCAGTTAACGCCGTGAAAATTATTACAAGTAACAGCTGCTGCATTCTGCTGTGATTGTACACTGTATTTTGGAAATCTTGGGGGTTTTGTTCAGTCAGGCCTGGATACCAGGAAAAGCCAAGAGGTATATTAGCTTTTAAGAAAAATTAAATTCTGCAATGAGAATTGGATTGATGGTGATTTGAATGCAACTGTTAAAATTTCTTAGTGTGGAGTTGGGAATATCGTGCATAGACTCATGGTCTGGGGTATCGCCTCTGTAGGGTGCACAGGAGCAACTTTTTAGTATGAAGGAATGATGCTTTTCCAGATGCTTCGTTGCTTCTTCTTCTGAACATACTATGCCTTAGGAGCCTTACTTGCTCTAGCGCTTGTTAATACACATTTCTGCTGTGTGGAGTTGAAACATCTTCAGGAAAACTGAGGTGGTTGATAGGCTGAAAGCAACATAGTAAGTTTAAAGTCTGAGAAAAAGTATAAGCAGAAACAAGAGAATAAAATTATTCTCCAAAACGGTGCTGTATTAACTGTGATTCAGACTGTGTTGAGGGTTATATCCAAATTCGCGCATGCTAAGACCATTTTTGGAGTCTGGGCATAGAGCTAGCATATCTCTGAAGACTAGTGAGTAAAGCTTTCTGTCCTGAGTAAATCCAGAGCTTGAAGTTTCACACCTAATTCTCAGGCTGGTTTGCTCAGAACGAACTCCTTCCCCCAGGAAAAAGAAGATTGAAAGTTATATGAGAAATTAGGGCAGGATAAGTGTATCGCTGAGTTACGTAAGCCCGCAAGGTGACATGTCAGTGCCAAGGAAAGATGTATTAGAGCGAAGGAAAGTAATAGCAATTCAGAATCAAATTGGTAATGTGCAAAAACTTAATCTAGGGTGAGCTTCTCTTAATTGGCGGTAGTGAACCTTCTGCTTTGTGAATCTCTCTCCTAGGATACAGGAAAGAGCAAATGCATAGACGTTTCTAGGCCCTGTCCAACAGCTTTAGAATCACAGAACAATTCAGGTTGGAAAAGACCCTTGGGATCATCAAGTCCAACCATTAACCCTACACTACAAGTTCACCCCTACACTATATCAACCAAATTTTGAGCAGTGCAGGCTTGCATCAGACTTCTCGGGAATAGCAACTGGCAGTCCTACTGCTATCTGGTATTTCAGATTACTGCTAGGTGCAGATCAGCTTCCCTTCAGACGGGGGCTTCGTTTTGGGGCAGGCATCCCATCTTCTCGGCTAGGATTGTTTTGTTTTTTTCTTTTGAGAATGCATATTCTAGTTGACGTACAAACAAAGACCTGACCTGGGAGACGGTGGCTGGAAAACACCAGCGGTTGTTCGCGTGCAAAAGGCTGCATGTGATCACTGCACTAGCCAAATAACTGTAAACTCTGTTTACATTTCTAGGAGAGATAAAAGAGTCAAAAATGTGTGTGGAGTTGCAAAGTTACATGGCAGTTTGGTAGCAGGTCCCAAGAAGGAACTGACCTCTCCTTCATCCTCGGTCACTGGTTTTGGTGAACTTTTTTTTTGGTAAATCTGTTTTTTAAGTGTGGACGTGCACTTGGTGTAACAGGAGGGGATTGGTCCGTAATTCTCTCCTGGTATAGTGCCAGGTATTGAAAATACTTCCAGTATGCTTTAAAAAATGGTCTCGTTTCCTGTTAAAGCCCATTTCTTTAAAAGACTAGTAAGGAGCGATCTGGCCCATGCGGGGGTGTTGGGTCACCGGCTCGACTTGATGATCTCAGAGGTCTTGTCCAGCCTCAACAATTCTGTGATTCTGTGAACGATGAGTTTACCGGGTCTGGCTGTGTTTCTTAAAAAGCTTTGTTTTAACCGTAGTGGTGTTCTGGAAGAAGACAGTAGAGGGGGCTGGTGAAATACATATGCTTTGTTTTAACTCCTGCTGCTAAACACCGAATTTCTTCATTTTCCTACTCCTGGGGATTGAGGAGGGTGCTGAAATTGTTCTTCAGACAGACAGCTCACCAACGCTGTAGACTGGAAGCCGAGGATAATTTTGAGAGGATGCCAGGTGAGATCTACTATGGGAAAAAGCCCAAGGCAGCTGAGGAAGTTAACTTTGGGTTAGGTTTATTTTGTTGTTTGTTTTAACGTATGGAGTACATATGGAGCGTAGAATGACCTCAGTTCCTTCATTCTGAACCTTGTGGTCCTAGATTCCACAGAATGTGCTTTTTAAAAGGCCTTTGGAGTGGCTTGTCATATTTTATCGCGGCAAAAACTGCCTTCTGTTTCTAAATAATCACAAATTAAAACATCCCTTTATACAGAGATAGGACCAAATAGTGGTTTTCTGACGATAATGTCCTAATCTTAAGTGCCACATAAATGTAGAAAGGGTGAGTTAACAATAAACAACACCCATATGGGAAAATAATCCCATTAGTAATATATATCACGATACAACTGTAATATACCTGAGCAATTTCTTGGAGTGAGAAGTTATTTCTTATTTCATCAAATCTTTTCAGTTTTTCTGTGGTTTAGGGCTGTTTCTTCAATGTTTTTTCTTTTTTTTTTTTCTGTGCTGAATGTGTCAGCGCATTTACTGTTGATAAGACAAAGTTATCACAAATACTAGGACCAGAAGAACAGTCCTGCTGCAGTAAACCAACATACTCCTAAATATTACATATAAGGCAGTGCTTTGTTCTTTTCCATCGATGTTTTAAGCATCTAAAAGAAGTGCTCTAAAAGCTACCGGTTGCACTGTTTCATTGCCTGGTTTGTCAGCATGCCTGGGATGCCAAAATGTCACAGGATTACCATGTTCCTTGTAAACGGAACGAACACGCTATTGACACAGAACGCTATTGCAAACAGTAGGACATAATACAACATTGATTAAATATGTGAATAACTGTTCTCTCAGTGTTTACTGTGCTGTTGAACAGATTAGCAAGGTGAACAGATTTCTTTTTAGCTCGAGTTTTTCTTACTGAGACACATTTGCTCTGCGATATACCACCTTCCGGCATGATTAAACTGCTGCCAGAAATGACCTTCGATTGGCCGTCAGTGACATCGTATTGAACCGTGGTCAATATTCCCTTGTAGAGACATGGCCATAAGTTGTGTAGGATGTGTTTCGTCCCACCGTTCCCTTCCACAGTAGCAGGGACATAATAACCAATGCACTACTGGAGCTATAGTGCAGAATATCTTTTTTTTTCTACGTAATTGAATTCATATGGATTTTGGCCTCGTGTCCTGTAGGAAACCACAAGTACAAGGTGCTGAAAAATCCCCTGTAAAGCTACGGAATGAAAGTGGACCTTTGCAGAATAGAGCTTTTGCTGAGGAAAGCGTATTGCAAATATTTGTTGTTAGTGGTGTTTAGATGATAATCTGAAAACAAACCCTTCCCAGTAAAGTAACCCAACAGGGTGATTATTTCCATGCAGAGGACTCCAGTCCAGTTGTGTATATGTGTGTCTGATGGGGAGTCGTATTTCCTGGGGGCTGTGGAAATGTCTCAAAACTCATAACAAGCATGTTAATAGACTGTGTGTATAGAGAAGGGCTCAGTCGTGCCAAA
Source organism: Apaloderma vittatum (assembly GCF_000703405.1). NCBI lineage: Eukaryota > Metazoa > Chordata > Aves > Trogoniformes > Trogonidae > Apaloderma > Apaloderma vittatum. Next base: position 11,727 of record NW_009714561.1, read on the forward strand.
AAGATGCACCATCTCTGGCAGACCTTGTATAAACATGGACCATATGGGGGGTTATCTGCTGATTTAGACTTAGGCTTGAGTTGTGGTTTTGATGGCTGTTCCCTTCTCCTTTTATGGTCTGGGAATATTGTCTGCTGTGGTGAGTGATTTGGTTTGGGTTTGGGTTTTGTATGCCATTGGCAGACAAGGGTGGTGCTGTGAGCAACCGAGGTGAGGGCAGGAGCTGATGTCTGGACTGGCTGCTGCAGAAAAGCAACCTCCAGCACCTGTCATATGCCCTTTCCCTCCTTATTGTCTAGAGATTTTTCCAATTACATGGTTTTTTTCTGTTTTATTTAAATTTTATCCAGTTTCCCCATAGCTTAGGTCCTGTATGTCTAGCACGCCTGTAAGCCACAGCGTCACCTGTAACTTGGTTTCCTTCTAAAAACAGCAGGTCCCAGGTAGTAAATCTCCCACCTTTCCTTAACGTGTCAATATATGGACTGTGTTGTGAGGCTGACATGAGACATGTATGCTCCCATGGCTGACTGAGCAAAAAAAAGAAAGAAAAGAAAAGAATGGAATTGAGCAGATTAGGGAAGTTCTGTTTCTCCATCCTGCGCTTCATTCTGTCACTAGTGGCCAGAGATTAGAAGTTGCCCAGAAATACAAACACCCAAGCACCAAAGTCTAGTTTATATGTTGAAATCTGACACAAGGCATGGTAGAAAGGCGCAGGGCTGCTTTACAGCTCGGCTCAGCCCCCGATGAACACACGTGACAGAACACCTCCCAAGCTGAGCCTGGTGCAGAAACCAAGTGCACAGCTCTCCATGGCTTTTTGCCGCTTTACTGCAAATTAGATTTACCTTGAGGTTGTAATGAAATTGTTCCATTTGTTCCTCATACTTTGATCTCGTGGCCTATGTTAAAGACTGAAGTGGCTGACCTGGGAGGAGGTGTTTTACAGGCAGCAAAAATCCTCCAGGAGTGGCTAAGCAAATTCAGAACTAGAGTAGAGCTGCCGAACCTGGTGTAAATTGTAGAAAATTTCAATTCTCAAGACTTCCGAGATCTTAAATATTGATCGGAGGTAGAGTAGAACCTATTAAAACCTTCAGTTCCTCTGGTTTTTTTTTTCAATTTTTTTCTTCGTAAGAAGCAAGCAATTACTGAGTCACTTCCTGTTGAAAGGACTCAACCGAAACCCTAGTGCTTAATCCTGTCACCTCTGTCTTTTATGTCAAGAATATAGGAGTTACAAATTCTCTTGCTTTGGGAAATGGGGAAGCAAGAAATAAAAGTATATTGTGCTATTTCCTAAGTAAATGGAATGTGAAAGGCAGAAATAGTAATATTCAAACCATAAACTGCGAGCAAAAATAATTTAATTACTAATTTAATTACTTCAGCATTTGTTGCATCAGCTTTACAAATTGATGTATTTTTATATGAATTTTTTTATATGAAATATTTTATATGAAATTAGCTTTTTTCCTTCTATCGGGTGTTTTATGCAAGGGTTAGTGCCAGCATAAATCTTTCTGTCTTCAAGCTGCTGCAAGCCACAGATGCTACCTGCAGGACCAGCCATTAGTCTGTGTGCATCTGAAGTCTATGAAGTCTACTAAACCTATAAAGAAGGGGAAGCGGGGAAAAGCGGGAGGGGGAAAGATAACTACAGCTGATAAGATGAGAATATGTTCCTTTTTTTGCCATAACTTTTGAGCTGCATTTTTATCTATGTGATTTTGTTTTAAACTATTACTGTTATTTTTCCTCCTTTTTTTTAACACGATAAATGCAAAACACTATTCTCAAGTATGTCCACCACATGGCCTCTGATAGAAATTAAACTGGCCGGCCCAGATTTTTATAACCACAGCAACGTTAAACTTTTAGGTCATAGCAGAGACTGGAGGAGATGCTGGGAAATGCCTCTTCTCAATACTACACAACCCCAGTTTTAGTTGGGCAATAGATATTGCCAACTTTTACACATCTCACCTAAATGTCTCACCTAATTAAATGCCTCAGTATCTGAATGGAAATATTTTTCTACCTCAAATCAACGTAATTTTCAGGGAGAGACAAGAGAAAGGAAGTGAACAGGATGATTGTAATAAGAAGACTTTTTACAGGAGTGTCCAGGGATAGGACAAGGGGAAATGGGTTTAAGTTGAAGGAGAATAGATTTAGACTGGACCTTAGGAAGAAATTCTTCAGTACGAGGGCGGCAAGACTTTGGAATAAATTCCCCAGAGCCGTTTTGGCTGCCCCTTCCCTGGAGGTGTTCAAGGCCAAGTTGGACGAAGCCTTGAGTAGCCTGATCTAGTCGAGAGGTGACGTCCTTGCCCATGACAGGGAGGTTGGACTAGATGATCTCTAAGGTGCCTTCCAGCCTGGGCCATTCTGGGATTCTATGAAGACAAAAAAACCCCCTTCCCTCATCTTCCTACGAAAATGAAAAAGAAGCCCAATCCACTAGCCCAAGTCTTGCCAGTTCCTGGAAGCAGCTGAGTGGTTAGACAAGCTGGAGCTGGATTAATGAGCGGAGTACAAGTGGGCTTATTGTCACAGAGGTTCATACTGCGTGGAGTATTCCTGTGAATCACTGGGTGAAATGCCTTCTGCAGTCCTTGACATAGATCTTTCATGTTGAGTTACTTCCAGTTAGAAGGCTCATTAACAGTGCATCTTTTGCATCATCAGATTCCCTCAGGAGTCTCAAATTTCCCCTCCTCATCGTTGGCTTATGCACAGCAATAGCCTTCTAAGTCTTTGGCAACTGTCCCCTGCATGTAATTATGGAGAAATTAATCTCTGCCATTTCCCAAGATTAACATGAGAGCTGCTTGCATTATTAGTAAAGCACCTAGATTTATCAAACAACTTTGCAAGGAACAGACACGTAAACTTCGATGTGTAAATGATACACTAATATTCTAGCTGTCTGGTCGACAGTCAGATGTTGGAATGCAAATGCTTTCTTTTCTTCTGTGAATACAGCAAACGCGACATGGTTTCCACTGTGTAAATAGCCTTAGTTAACATTAATCAAAATTGCTTATCAGCTGCAGAACATGCTTCTAGATGTGTATCTCCAGGGCAGCCCAAAGCCAAATGGGTGACAGGCTTCTCATAGATACCTTGTGAAATCGTGTTCCGCTGGCACTTGTTTTTGTTAAAGCTGAGTTGTGGTCCTTGTTCTCACACTGTGATAGAGGCTGTGAGCTGGTCTTAGAAAACTGGGACTCCTTCGTGCTAGAGGGAAAACAGGAGCATGAAAGCAATGCAAATACACAACCCGGACACATGCAAGTCTTTTTTTCCCACAGATCGTTGAACTTTGAAGGTGTCTCGCAAGGCTGTAAAAAGCTGGCTTAAAAGAAGCATCCAGTCAAATCCCCACAGGTTTCCTCAGAAGTCTGATGTCCCAAAGGACTATGCCATCATTTCCCGTTTGAGGAAATGTGCGTTTCCAGTGATGCAGGCTGTTACTAAGGTAAAAATTGGAGCCCATGGAAATACAGTAGGTTGCCTTCTCTACAGAAAGTGGGTCAGGGAGTGGGCTTGGAAGTCAGCAGTGAAGCTGCTTCACAAGGAACTAGATTTGCACTTGGGGTTGAAAATACATGATCCATCAAACGCATTTATATATATATGTAATGTGAAGTTCCAACAGATCCTATTGATAACTTTCTGAGCAATGGTTTCAGGTTGCTTCCTGTGCAGCAGGGAGTTTGCTGTGTTTACAAAATGAGAACTGGATGTGTTTAAAAGCTGCCTCCCCTATGGAGTAACATGGTTCATGTGAACGTGTGTTTGGGGAGGCTGGGCAGCCAGTAGTGGAGTAACCACAGCTTAGACAGTCTGTTTGGTTGCTCAGCCCCACATGAGTTCCTAGAGAAAACACGTCCTCTTCAATTCCATGTCCAAATATTTTTAGAGCAAGAGGATAATCAGGGATGCAGATTTTTTGAGAGCGGATTGTCCTTGACCAGGTGGATTGCCTTCTCTGAGGAAATGACTGGTTATATGGTCAAAGGGAGAGCAACAAACACGAACTACCTTGATGTTTAGAAAGGCTTTTGGCAGGATCTATCTCAGCATTCTCACTTGGAAACTGTGGAAGGTATGGGCTTGAAGAACAGATGGCCAGATGGGCTGAAAACTGCCTGAGCTGCCAGGCTTGAAGGGTAGTGATGATCAGCCAGATGTCCAGCTAGCAGCTGGTTAAGAGTGAAGTACTCCAGGGCTTGATTCTGGGCATAATATCATTCAGAATCTTCATCAACAACCTGGATGATGAAGCAGATTACCCCTATGGCAATTAGTAGGTTAGCCTTGGTGTATGTGTACTAGTTAACAGCAGGACCTGCGAGGCTGTTGTATTTTCTGGTGGGATTTTTGCTAGTGCTGGGTTTTGCAACACATGATCTTCTGGGAAGCCGTGGAAAACTTTTAAATAGGCTGAATTTACTTGCCAGTGTTAGAATCAAAAAGACATCCTGGTTAGGTTATATGCTAGGTCCAGTTCCACGAGCAGCTTAAAACATTATAAACAAGGTGAAGCAGTCCAGCCCCAAGAGCTGTTCAATTATTTTAGTACATCTGATTAATTTGACTTGCCGGAGCAGTTTAGTATCTCCATGCAATAGAAAAATTGTGTTACAATGTCATTCTTTTGCCAAATAATGGTACTTTGAAATAGGTCCACTTTCCTATTTTTGGTACCATTTTCCAGAATAGCAGCTTAATTAATGATTTAGGCTGAAAGGCCTTGTGCTCATACACGTTCCAAATAAAAGCTAGAGGACTAAAATCTATTAAAAGATTTTTTTTTTTTTTCCTGATAAAATGTCTTAAATTCTGGACTAATTATGTAGTGACTGGAAATGTGCTGTGATCTCAAGTAAAATAATTTTCTAGGTGAGAAGATAAAAATAGTAGCTTAATTTTGGTGGCCCCTGAGGAGGGTAAAAGTACTGCTTCCAGTACAGAGTTTCAAGATTTTGTGGCATTAATTAAAAGCATGTTTTGGGGCTCTTACCTGTTGAAGGGCATCATGCTGCCCACCAGGACTCCCAGGCTTATGTATGATGAAGCAAAATTTCATTGAAGATACATGTATAATTCTGCTTAGAAACAATTTTCTGTGGAATACAAAATAGCTTTTTGTTAGTATTTTCTACATGAAATACACAAAGATACCTTCCAGAAACTCAGCCTCGCCAATACAAGCTCTTTTAAAGACCTAATCTAATCCCTGTGAGTTAATTGGAAGAGTATCAGTCATGAATAAATACACAAACCAGAAGAAAGTTTGATTCTGCATTGGTGTTTGCAAAGTAGAAAGCTACGAAGCTTGGCAAAAGTCTTTCCAGCCCAACCTCTCATCCCCAGCAATGGGTTTTGGGGGAAGAACCTAAAGAACGTGCTATTCTCCTGCTATTTTTTGTCATTAAGCCCGAGGCAGCAGTTGGTCGGGCGCTGGGCTGGCTGCAGGGTGCCTTGGGATGAGCTGGACGTACTGCTCATGTGCAGCACAGCTGGGCTTTCCCCTGTGAAGGAGTTGGCACCCAGAGCTGAAGCATCCTGAGCGCCCTGGGTTTGCTCTGCGTTGCGTAGGCTGTCCCTGCAGCAGGTGGGCAGCAGATGTTGCACGGCTGGCCGGCACCGGGCATGCCTCACACACGTGTGCTGGTGGGAAGAACAACAGCGGGCTGCTCTGAGGGCTTTGCTGAGCATCTTGGTCATCTGACTGTCTCGAGGCCTGCAGCCTCTATGTGGACAAACTTCCTCTGGGGGGGGGGAAAAAAAGAAAAACAAAAGGTGGGTCACAATCAGTCTGGATATTGCAGGACATGCATTAAACAGCCGCTACAGCTACATTTCTGGTGCACCTCAAAGTTTGGGAGTAATCTCTCTTCCACTAAAGCCAAGGTCAGAAATCCCACTTGTTCATACTGGAGCTGTCAGTGCTTTCACCGAAAATCCTACTGCCGGTGTGTGTAAGAGGAGTTGGGTAATAGGGAAGGGCAGCCTGCGGTGAAGTCAGTGCCTGCTTAAATCATGGCGGGGGTGTCAGCA
>NW_009714561.1:17832-20082 GCF_000703405.1 Apaloderma vittatum
GGAGCCAACACTTTGCCATGGATTCTGCTGCCAGTGAACAGGGGTGACTAAAATCATTGAATTCACTGGCTAGGGGAGTAGGTTCAGTTAATTTCTTTGCTGCAATTCCTTTTTCTCCTGGGTAGATCTCCTATTGTTGGGAAATGCATCTGACTCACGAGGCTTGCAAACATCTCTGAGGTACTCACAGCAGCTGAAGTACTTTGGATTGGCAATACCTCTTTCATGTAATTCTTCCGTGTTTCCTTTTGTATTGTTTCCAATTACAGTAATTTCAGCAGAGCTGTCCGCAGTCAGAAACTATGGAAATTGGATACAGAAAGATGTAAATTTCAAGGAAGAGTAAGTATAGCAGTGTATTTCTTTTTTTTTTTTTTCTTAGAGAAAGGATATAGATTTCTCAAGACAAGCTCTGTATTCTCAGTTTAACTGGTAGACAGGAAATGGTTTTTTTCTTTCTTCAGGTCCCAAAGGATATTTCTTTGTTAGGAAGCCAAACCTCCATTTCCTCTGTTTCTTGTAACTGATAGCAAACCTGGTGAACATAGAGTAAACTTGGCACCAAATGTATGAACTTGTAGCCTATTTCTTTTACAAGCCAATTTTGTTTGAACAATTGAAGCCTGCCTTTGTTTTCGGCTAGATAACTTGGTAGGCAACTAATTGATTTTCTTGTGGCCAGATGCTAGATCCTACCCTGACATTAATGAGACTTCACGTGCACAGACAGTCTCAATGAAGTTAACAGCAACTCGTGTGTGCGAGAAAGTCCCTAATGCAGCTGTTTTGTGCCGAGAAACACTAGCAGTGGCTTGGTCTCCGTCCCTGCTTCGACCCGTAACAAATTCCCCTTTCTTCCCCAAGATCCTGATGGACATGATGGACTCATGTCCCTTACATGGCAGGATGGAAATTTCAAGAGCATTTTGGAGCAAATCAGTCATGCAGTGATCAAAAAGCTGTGACCGCAGTCAAGCGATTAGGCTGATTAAGTTGGGTATCTAGGATGCCGAGTAAGTGTGGCATGACGATTTGGAGCAGGTTACTACGTTGCTGATAGGGTTGGAGAAGTGTTGCAAGGATACATAGAAAGCACAGTCTTGGCGCAAAACTGAGACACAGCAGGAAACAGCACTGGAAGTCAAGCTTCTCGTGACTACTGGGATGGAATTGTCATCTCAAGGGCTGCAGGAGCAGAAGCATGGCCCCACGTTCATGGGTCCAAGGCTAAGCATCAACTGTGTCTTTCTTTTTTTGCTGGATAGAGGTCAGGAGCCTTCGTTGCTGGAGTCTGCCCTCTCTGCAAAGTAGTCTTGAGTCAGCACCTGCAACATTACTTCTTCGCTGTCTTTATATTTTCAGGGGATTATTTTTCTTGATTTACTTCAGATCAAGACACGATACCCGTGCGCTTTGAAGGATTGCTGCCTAATGAGTTTCTCGGTCATGAAACTCTCCTTTGCAGAACTGATGAGATTATATTCATTTGCAACGAAATGAGAGGCAAAGGTTAGCCTTCCATTTCATTTGGTTTTGTGCCCGCACCTCTGCATTGCTTCTGCAGTGGTTTGTCTGACCACGTGGCTGTAGAGACTCGAGAGAGACAAGGAAGGCTTCAGCTGTTTGATTGTCACCCAGCTGGCAATACTAGTGTTTAATTGGGGTTTGGGGAACTTTCTAGCTGGTAAGTAGGTTTATACGTTTGATTATCCTAGGCTGACTGTTGTATTTACTTCTGGTTAAAAAGTTACTTGAACAACCATCTGCTTACTTTCACCACATGCATGAATTAATGCTTTATTGATGAATTTGTCATGTATTTCTTGTTTAAAAGTTCCAAAAGATTCCTGCATGCTGCTTGTCCTTGATATGAGAATCACAAGGAGAATGGCAAATTCAGGCAACCCCTTTTGACAAGCATACCAATAAAAATTAAGACTCCTAAAGGGCCACATTATCGGCTAGGATTGTGATAGTTGGCTATCTTAGTAAAAAAATGTGTTCTTCTTGCAAACAGCCTGCAGAAGCATTTAAAAAGATTATATGTGAAGACAGTAATTTCAGTATGAAAAACTACATTTTCTTGGAGGAAACTATGGAAGTGAAGGAGCGCAGAAAAAAAAAGAAAACATGCAAGAAACAAGGTTATTATGTTGCCTGACTTGGATTGTATACTTTACTTACCCTGAGGTTAATTTGATCTTGATAGTCAGTTCTGCACCGAATCATAGAATCATGGAACTGTCAGGG
>NW_009714562.1:0-1893 GCF_000703405.1 Apaloderma vittatum
GGGTGTTGCTCCATGTGCTCCTTTGCTGCTCCTCCTCCCCGCTGGGGTTAAGCACGGGAGCTGCGTGTCCCTTGGTCAGGTAACACCGGTCCCTGGGGGTGGGGAGGGGAAGCACCCCCAGTTTGTGGTCTGAGGGTGGGAACCGGAGCTCTGCGCGCTGCCTCCGACCCTGACCCACCGCCCAGAGCTTCTCCTGAACCCTAAAAGCGCGGCTCAGGGTTTTGGTGCAAGCGCAGAGAGTGGTCTGTCTGCTGGAAAACTGAGATAAGGCTTAATGGGCACAGCTGTGTTAAGGCTTTGGTGATTTAGGTATTTGCTGTTAGGGCTTTTAGCAATGATGGCACGGAAGTATATAAATAGAAAGCAATTACGCTTTTGCGAAGCTGTTTCGAGGTAATTAGCTTCTGCAATCTATGCATAATCCTCAGCACAAGGGAGAACATACACTTCTAATAAAAGCGTTTTGTCTCTCAGTATGTTAAAAAGTGAGCTTAAGCTATTTGTCCGCTCGGGAGGATTTTAAAAATAGACAGAGGTGCATCAGCACAGAGGTCCAGGAGCATTGGGAGCTGCATTTGCGGATGGCAGCTGCATTTCCCTTCGGTGCTCTGGGTGCAGGGAAGTCCCCAGTGGAGGTTACTTCTTCTGTTACCTGAAACGTGCACTTGCTCCACAACGCCTGGGAAAATCTGTCTGGGACTTGCGTTCCCCGTTTCTTTCCGGCCTTGTATGGGGAAGGGTCTAGTTGTGTATTTCCCAGCTGGGTGTTTTATGGTTCCCAGAGCGATACTCCCTGGCCCAAAGGTGGAACTGGAAGTCACCTCACACCTCTCCCTGGGGAAAGACTCAGGATGACACAGGGAAAACCAGTTGTCCCTGTTCACGCGCTTTAACGATGGTCCCGTGAATTCATCTAACAAGAGGTTCATAATTACAGTCACATTTATACCTCAGTTCGAGTTTTATCTTTTTAAATAATAATGGATGTTTATTTCTCTCATCTGTTCCATGTCATCCCAGAAGCTGTATGAATTTATGGAAAACACAAAGTGAAGCTGGTGTTCTTTCTTTGTAAAATTAGATGGTTTTGGTATGTGTGGGTGTCTTAAGCACAAAACTCAATATGCTGTTGAGCTACTGAAAATGCAAATCTTTCAGTGTTTAATTTCAGTAGTGACTGTGTTCCCACGTGGGTGGGCAACAATTTTCCAGTTCCATTCGTTGGAGCTCCCGAGACTCGGGGGTTTCCTCCTCTGCACAGAAGGTGGCACTGGAAATCCAGGAATGAATGCCTCATCTTGGGATGCAGCCACATCTTGCCCGAGGGTTATTCTCACCCTCAAAACAATGCCCGTTCCCTCTTTCTCAGCTACCGAGAGTCCTGGTCAGCCTCTTACAGAGGATTAATTTACAAGGGGACTTGTACTGACTTGGGAGGGCATTTGTGATGTACAGGATGTGCTCTGGGTCCCATCCCAAGCAGCAGCATGGCCGGCTGCTTGTGGGAAATGTTGGGGTTCTTCCAGCCTAGACCCACTGAGCTTCTGAACAAGCTGCAAAGGCTAGTGGAAGTTTTCACAGAATGTATTAAATAGGTCTGAGCTCCACAGACGAACTAGCATCTAATATAAACTGTCCTAGCCCCGCAAGTTCAGTAACACAAGACGTGCAGAAGAGGCTGCTGTTCATCGGTGCCTGCTGATGTGTTTGCATAAGCAATATTTTAAGTGGTAATTTGCTGTCTCTCTCGCCATGCATCAGTTGTCTTATTTAAACAGTGCTTTTTGTATGTATTATACTTTCTAGGTGTGAGACAGGGCTCCTTCTGCAGAAAGCTCCTACAAAATTAGAAATGACAGTACAATGAGTAGTTTAAGCAACGCAAGGGAAAGA
>NW_009714562.1:1924-3774 GCF_000703405.1 Apaloderma vittatum
CTAAAGAATAGCGTTCTTATTATTGTGTTGCCAGATAACAAGAACATGCTGGCAACCGTGCTTTGATGGAGAATTTTTCAGCTTTCATAATTGAAGTGAGGTTTCCAGTACTGTAACACTGATGTTACAGGTAAAAGCAGGGCAGTTTTCAGGTGAGTTGTTCTGGAGTTTGGTGCCGCGTGCAGCAAGAGCAGTTGTTAGCTGTTTTCATTACTTTATTAGTTTAATGGGTTTGGCTCTATTCCTGAAATGGTGATGTCACTTCTGCTGTCTCTACATCAGGGTGCGAATATGTGGAGGGCTGTGACGTTAGGCAGCACAGTAGGTTTGGATGCTCGTGGATGCATCATGTATTTTCTGCTGGTGTCATTATCCCAAGGACAAGCGGCCTTTACTTTAAAACAGAATCAGGTCTCGACTGCTTATGGCACGGCCAGCCCTCAGCAGATTGCATCCTCCCTAGATTCCCAGGGAAGATCCTGCTGCTGCCCATTGGTTTGGAAACATCGCTTTCAACTCTTTCTTCCAGCTGAATAACTGAGAAGGTTTTTCTGCAGCTGCTTCATTTCTTGCACTAGCTCTGACCAAACCCAATGTTTTCTAGGAAATCTCCTGCTCTTCCCAGCTGTCACCATGGAGATGATGCTCTCCATGCACACTCCTCCTCTTCTCTTGCTCAACAGAAAAAAGCAAAAGAGGAGTTCCAGCTTTCCTGCCCACAGCTGGAGATCGGCCACAGTGTTTGCAAAAACACTTTCATGACTTGATCCATATTACCAAAAGTGCCCTAAATGGCACTGCTGCAGTTCATCCCTTCGCAGGCACGATCTTAGAACAATCTATTCAGAGCTACTTCTAAGAGCTTTAGAGTTTATTTTGGAAGGAAGGAGAAGCTGTTTGTTCAGATGTCTTCTCTCTAATCTCAATTTGCTACTTGAGTGCTTGAGGACAGGAGACAGCAAAGAAGCTGGGCTATAAAAAGAGAAGGGGAGGAATGAGGAAGGGAAAGCAAAGGCACTTGCCGGAAGACTGAAACTTGCACTCATCTCAAACTTTCTGGCAGTGCTTTGCCTGTGCCAGTGCTGACGATTGCTGTGTGAGCTGGGGTGGCCCCTGTAACTCTTGGCAAAGAGCAAGGATTTTCTGGCTTAATCTGTAGCCCTTTGGTCCAACCAGCTTTTCATATGAGGTTGCCTGAAGGAAACCTACCAACAACCCAGAAAGCCTCCCTGCGATGCCAAAATAAAAGGAGTCGTTCCAGTGCGGTGGCTATGGAGGATGGGGTCTGTCGGCTGCAGCTCACAAGTCTGCCTGGGGAAGTTCTTCCGCTGGGCAAAAAGCAAACGAGAGCAGGTCTGGTACTGCTACAGTGGGGACCATCAGTCCAGGTCCATGTGAGTGCACGTGGTGCCTCGGGTGATGGACCTTAAAGGCCTGGGGCAGCTGTTCAGAGAAGCTGATCTGCTTGGAACAGAGGGCAGAGATTTTCATTCCTGCGTTAAACTGAATTAGAGTGGTTTTAGGGGAGTGGCAGGACGTGTGTTTGGAGACTGGCTTGAGTGCCAGCACAGCCTGGACCAGCCCTTCCCTGAGCCACGGAGCGGCAGCATCGCCTCAGCGAGAAGGGCTGTGCTGCAGAAATAAACTCCGGCACAGCACAAATGCGGGTTCTGAGATAACATAAAAATAAATCACTTCAGTTGTAGGAGCTTGGAGCTCACACGCTTGACTAAAATGGGAAGATCTTTCTTTCTTTGCGACCGGAGACCTCAAAAATCGCGCTTCACGAGAGCGACTCCTCAGAAAGGGAACAGCTGCTGCTGGGAAGGGTCAGCAGCGTGCAGCGAGGT
>NW_009714562.1:3805-4598 GCF_000703405.1 Apaloderma vittatum
GGCTTTGTTTTCATTGTGTTACTGAAGTTTCCTTTACAACTTCACCACATGCTACAATTTCAAAGCATTTTTGTCCCAATTAGAAGAAACGAATTAGGCTTGCTTGAAATCCTTCCAGCACCAAGTAGCTTTCTGTGCTACACAGGGATGCTGCTCGGCTGGAGGTGGCACCGTCCTAAAGCAGAGCACAGCTCGGGTGTGGGGGCTCTTTTTCAAAACAGCCTTCCAGAGCCTTCTCCCCTTGCATCCGTCTTCCTTGTCTGCCAATTAACTGAGCAGAAGCCTTTGTAGTTTCGTGAAGCCCTTTCCCCCTCCCACACTTTGGAAGAAGATTGGTGACAGATTCATATGAACTTTGCTTTTTCTGAAGAGTTTGGTTTAGAGGTTAATCCTGTAAGCAGCTCAGCAAAAAGGAAGGGGTGATGGGAGGGAAAGCAGTTGCATCATAAGAATGGATGTAGGGAACATATTTCCTGCAAAAATGAAGTATTTTTTGCAGTTAAGATCCTCACAGCTTCATAATTTGCCAAGTGAGAGCTGTGCTTTGCTGGTAGCGAGAGTGTCCTGCCTGCCCCGCGTGCCCTGTGCACACCTGTGGGGTGCGTTGAAGGCAAAATGGGCCTTTTGGGGGAGTCGTCTTCCTCCCCCTTCGGCAGCTGGTGACTTATTGTTAGTGAGAGCCAGGGTTCTGGAGAACAAGGTACCGCTGTGGTGCAGCCGAGGAGCTGGGCTGACCGGTGCTCGTGGTGGTGGTTGTACTTGCAGGTTCCGGTCCGCCCCCTGGGCAGGGGGG
>NW_009714562.1:4632-10895 GCF_000703405.1 Apaloderma vittatum
CGCTGTCCCCTTCTGCTCCCTCTGCTTTTGGAGGTTGCTGCTGTCTTTAAAAGGACTGGACACGTGCTCGCTCTGGGTACCCATCTGGGCTAGAACATCACCCGGGCTTACCAGCCCAGGTTTCCTGGCTCTGCTTTGGAGAGTGACAACCCGTGGCGATGCTCAGAAAATCGAAGGAACCAAGCTGAGGGCTGGCTCCTGCTCGGCAGAGCTGGCCGTTGCCATTGCCACTGAGACAGAGCGAGAAGGTCGCTGAGTGATGGTGTGGGGCCGGTGGTGAGGCTGGGGCTCGGAAATGACCAAGGACTTGGCAGGTCCCACCATCCTGCAGCCAGTGCCGCGGTCTTTAAGTTCCCTGACGTTTCTGCCTGTATTTCATCTGCCCAACAGGAGAGGAAAGTTTGGAAAGGAAAACTAATAGATTTGTCTCGCTGCACACGCATGGCACCGAGACCTGCGAGACAAATTGCGTAGCTCTGAGGTGCTGGGCAGCATGATAAATTGTGCTGCCACATCAGGCTCAGCCCACTAATCCATCTCTCTGCTGATTCCTCCCCACCTCAGGCTCCCCCCCGCGGAGTTTCCATCAAGCTCTTTCTGGGAAGAACCCCCACACCTCCTGAGCTCCTGCAGAAAGTTCTCCCTTTAACCTCCTGGTGCCATTTCCCCTCTGGTAGCTGGTGTCAGGGGTTGGCTGCGATGTGGAGCAGAGAAATGGCAGCTCTGGGACACCCCGGTCATGCCCTTAATAGTCTCTTTAACAGGAACAGTTTTGCTTCTGGTTTCTGTTCTGCGGCACATTCTGCAAATCAGGTGGAGGAGCAGGGGCTGGGCTGTATTTGGTGTGTTGTGTTCTCCCTCTGCTTTGCTTGGGGTCTTCCTGATTTTTTAACACAAATTAAATGTTTTGGGAATGCAATACAATTGTTCATAATGACTGTACAAAGACTCAGTTGTGTGCCCCCAGCACGAGTGGGGATTTTACAACGGGCATCAAGTACTGTGGCTAAAGAGAGTGCTCTTCTGGAGGTGGGTCTGTTTCTGAAGACAGGACCACATTTACTGACAAGCAGAATTAATCTGTTGGGTTTTGTTTGCATGGATTTTTCAGGAGTAAAATCCAGCTTGTTTTCCATTTCTGCACCATGAGAAGTGTATTGATTTTTCTTCACTTCTGATTGTTCACATTACTGGATTGCTTTTAAATAGTTGACAGAGAGATCATTCATTTTCCTGCCCCAACATATTTTACAGCACCTTTCTCGCTTTATTGCAGAGGGGGAGGGGGTTCACAGTTACACATCGTATCGATCACGTTTTGCAGCCCATGAGTGGAGAAACTGTTCCTCCTTCTACCTTCTCCCCAGCAGCTTCAGCATCTACATTTCAGGTTCCTGACTTTGAAATCAGAGGTGAGGTTCAAAAAAATCCACTGAGCCAAAGATCAGAAACGTACCTGTGCGTTGCACAGATACGTTATTTCGTTTCTACAATTTATCCCTAGGGATTGGAAAAGTGTAATTTTTTTATGTTTGCAGATAATGATATTAAACCCCAGGTCTCCTAATATATGCAAGCTTGTCCTGCATGGAATTTATGTCTATCTCAGCAGGACCTGCACATCTTGCACAAAGCTTTTAAGGTTAAAAACATCTTGTCTGTTCAGCAAGACCGTGACTGAGCTAGAAATGGTTCAGATGCCTGGGGCAGGAGATGGTAGGGAACAGCGAAACCACTGAGTTAATTCAAAAAAGAATGAAAAACTTTTCTTTTGTTATATTGTCTTTTTGTTTTCTTTGTCCTTTATTTTATCTGTCTTTTGCTTTGAGTGTAGAACAGCAAACTTTGTGGAAAGGGTATTTACTTCTCATAGCTCCTTACACTGGAGAAATAATGGGGCCTTATAGTGCTCATATTGGATGTTATTAATATTGATTACAGTATTGTTACTACTCTCAATCAGCACTGTGTGTGGTGATCGGACTACACCGCGAGTGCAGGGTGGGAAGAACTGCCCGGGCTCTGGGGGCTGCAGTGACCTCAACACCTGCAAAATCAGTGTCAGCGTTTCATCGGTCTGGTTTATGCCTTGGGTGTAGCTCTAGGCTCAAAGATATTTTTAAGTGGGATCTAAATGTGGATTCCATAGCTTTGGAGGCAGATGCAGTGGGCACAAAAGGCAGAAAAATCTCATAGGAGAGCTCGTTACAAATGTGGAAGGAGGAGCGTGCTGGTGAAGGCTCACAAAACCCCAGTGGGAGGGTCTGCTGCTTGGGTGATTGTAGATGCTCATGAAAAAAATGCTTTTTTCTAGGGGCTAGTAACATGTCTTCCCCAGGGAGATAGAGTAGTTTGGAGACTGTTCCTCCACTCCATCTTCATCAGGTCTCCTTCTGCCAGTCTCAATGAAGTACCAGGACCTGTCTCACCGCTCGTGTTCACTAGAGGAGGACGGACAGAGCTTATGAGCAGTCCCAGCTGCTCCCCACGCTTGCTGCTTGTTTCTGTCGGTGGTCCCGGTTGGGTCTCCCCCCACTCCCCATGCACCCCAGCCTGCTCGCGGGCAGGGCGAGGATCTGAACAGCCCCCGGTGCTGGCAAGTGCTGCTCAGCAGCAACCAACCCCTCTCTGTGTTATCCACACCAGCGGGTGACGAGAGATGCTGGCTCTCTGGAGGATCATCCCACCCCCAAGAAACTGTAAGTGCACAAAGGGAGGTGAGAAGAAGCTGTAGCCTGAGGTTTCCTGCCCTGATCTCGCTCTGCCACAGAGAGGCTGGATCTGATGCCGAATGAGTTGCCTCTTGATGGCATCCCTCCCTGCCGGCATCCGTCCCTCCGTGTCCCTCCCGAGCCCAGGCAGCTCCGTGGGCCAAAAGCCCTTGCGGGGCAGGAGCTGTCGCACCCTGTTTGCTCCTACAGCACCTAAAGCAGCGGGGGCCTGAGTTCAGTGAGGCAACGCTGCTAATAATGAGAATTAATAATTCATTTATCACTTTACTCTTGGTGAATAATATCCAGTGATCACGTACAATTTGCTGCTTCAGTGAATACTCTGATATAAACAGAGCTGGTAGAATAAAGTCACAGGAGTGAAAACCCCATGTGAAAGGTGAGAGAAAATGGTTGAGACTAATGAATTTAAAAAAAAAAACAAACCCAAGGTGTCTTTGTGCATAATTGTTTGCAGCATTTGCCAAGTTCTAGCAATAGCTTGGATAAAGCAAACACACGGAGGGCAGATAAACAGAAGAGAGTTGCTCCATCTCTCTGGCAGTTCTCGTCAGAGCTGGGTCTCCAGCGGTGTGACCCGACGGGAGCCATGTCCGCGGTCACGGCCCGGGTGATCCGGGAGGGCCTCTTCCCTTCTTTAACCTCATTATGGGGTGAAGAAATTGCAGTAAGAGAAAACTGCTTGTTGCTGAAGCAATTAGGTGGGAACTAAATATGCATAAGGTCCAAAGGATCGGGGCATCCAGGCTTCAGATCAAAATCAAGGCTGCACTGGAAATGCAGAGAAAATGACCTTTTCACGTGGTATTGATTTCAGCGCAGCTACCGGTGAGTTTGCATATAACTGCCCATAGCAACTAAATGACATTTACTGTCCCCGTTTGCTCCTGCCTTCCCTTTTCCCGTGGTTACAAGACTGCTGGATCCGCAGGGCTGTGCCAATCCATGCCCAGAACATCTAGCCCCTATTGTCATTTGTGTTCATTGCAGAGCTGTTTGTGGAAAAGGCAGATACCAGCAGCAAGGACCTGTGTCGAGCTGCAGCGTTGTTATTGGAAACTGATGAAACCCCGTCTCTGTTACCACATGGAAATCTCTTGCAGAAACAGATTCCCCTTGAATTATATTGTTTTATTTGCAGCGCGATGTTTACAGTGCCTGCTCACGTTATCCCTGGCTGATGCATAGCAATGATGCGTAAGTTAGATTTCACAATGCTGAGAAAATTAACGCTTCAGAAGAATTTATCTCTCCTGTTATAGATGTTCTGTCGGTAGTAGCACACTAATATTCTTTCCAGAGAAACTAATGGCTCTGACAAAAATCACTGAATTTCTGTCCTCCTCTGAATATCTGGATAAAAGATGGCAGTTCTGTATGAGAAGCATTATTGGTGATAGCAAACTCTTATCTGTTTTCCTTTGTGAGTTACAGGATATTTGTTAGGTTCTTCTTTTTTTCTGGCCAACTCTCTGTAACGTAATTTGGCAGGTGTTATTTACTTGCGCTTTGCTCTCTTACATCTTTTTCAGAGGAGTATTGAAGCACTTAACTTTCATTTAGGCCACTGATTCCCATTACTTTCAACTAGAAATAACCTGTCTGACGCCTGCGAGGACCGTGTCTCCGCGGTCACCACCCAGCTCCAGCACAGCATCGCTCCTCAGCCGTCCCTCAGCACCACGAGCCCTAAACCCACGAGCTTCTCGTCCTGCGTGCGACTTGCAAATCCTCCCCAGCCAGTACTTCTGGGGAGATGAAGCTCAGTCAAAAGCCGGATACAGCCTTTGTCCAAAAATGGGTTTGGGACTCGAAGTGAGACTTAATTTTATGTTAAATGTGATCATAAAGGCTTAGATTGTCAAGACGTTGAAGAGTAAATCACCTAATTCTTGTCAGATGCTTTAAGCTTCTTTGAACATGTCATGCACAAGGTGTGATTTCTGGGAACATCCAGGCTGTGACCCAGGGTTTATAGTCACAGCCTGGCGGGGGGTGTTTGCATCTGCCTTCCTCCATTGCACGGTGAGCTGAAAGTCAGCTTCAGGGTAAAGTCTTCTGGGAGTTTTCTCCTGGCCTTTTCCCTGTTAGCAAGAGCTTTTTCTTCCTGTGAAGATTAGAAGCTCCCTGTGAACATGGCTGTGAAATGCTTTGTGGTCTCCGAGGGGTGACCATAGATGGTTTTCTCCACATAGTGTGAATGAACTAGGCTTTTGCAAAATGGACTCTGTGCTGAGTGGAAAAGTGGATGGTTCTCTCTGCAGATGAATGCTTTGGTGGTGGTGAAGTCTGGGGATTGCCCCACAGGGTCTGTAGCCAAAGAAGTCACGTCTGTCTCCCTCAGCTGTGTTACCAGAGGGTGAAGGGGCAAGTTTTGGGTAAGAAGCGCCATTTGATTCCTGCATATAATGGTGGACTTCTCAAACAGATTAATTAGTAGAAACGATGGAGAGAGTCTCTTCAAAATAGACCGTTATTAACTGAAATGCCAACAGTAATGAACTTCACAGCGGGCATCTGGCAGATGCTGGATTCGACTAATGGCTGAGCTGGGGCTGGCTGGGAGGCTGGGCCTGTCAGCAGGTGATTTCCCTCCATCCATCCCTCCTTCCATCCATCCCTCCATCCCTCCCCAGCTGTCCTAGTTTGAGAGCCCCAGGATAAAGGTTCTCTGGGAGCCCTGGCCCAGGGACAAGGACATGGGGCAGCTGTGCCTATGGGGAGGCGAGGATGGGTCAGGTGACCCAAATGGACCAATCACAGTGTTCCTTCCCATGGTGCTCGGTATAAAAGGGCCCCTAAGAGGGGTTTGGTGCTGCTGTGCTGGGGGTCGCTGCTGGCCCCTTGTCATCTCTCCTTGGCTGCCTCCCAGCTCCTGTTTTTGCTGCAGAGGAGCACTGTTCATCAGGACAGGTCGCCTTCCCCTGCCTCCCCAGGTGGGAGCGCTGTGTCTGCTCCAAGGTTTCCTTTTCTTCATTTTTTTGGCTATTCCAGCAGGACTCTGGGCCTGGATGCTCCTGCCTGTTGCTAGGTCCAGTCTGGGACTTTTCCACTTGGGGATGACACTAGCGCAGCTTCTGAACGGACTCTTTTGCCCCAGGTTCATTCCTGCAGCAGCTTGAGTCGTACCCAACCGGCAGCGTGGCAATGCGATTCAGCTGCTTCATCGGCGACCAGGTCAGTTAAATGAATCCCTCTAAATGCATCTTCAGCCTTGCACACTCGTATATTTGTGAAACAAGCTTGTTGGTGGGATGAACTGCTAGAGCTGTACAAACCGTGCATTTCTAGATGGAAAAATGAGAGTATAACATTTTAAAGCCATAAGGAATTCCAATATTTGATGTTTTGGACAGCTGATTTGAAAGTAAAATTCCAGGCAGGGATTTATTCATTTTCTCATTAAGCCACCTGGAACAAATCACACTGGTTGCTGGAGGTGCTTTCGCTGAAGGACAGGGACACGTGCCAGCACTAATCAAACCGGTGCTGGCTGGGGAACGCCGCAGCCCTCTGGCTTGGCCGAGCTGC